>NW_025421795.1:0-55934 GCF_011764305.1 Mustela putorius furo | reverse complement strand
ATCTGTAGACTATTAAAGTGCTCCCAACGTGAACAAATAAAAGCAGCCGGGGTGGGGTGGGGCGCCTGGGTGGCTCTCCGGGTGGAGTCCAACTCTTGGTTTCGGCTTCAGGTGGATGGTCCCAGGTCCCTGGGATCGAGCCCTGTATCGAGCCTCCCTGGTCATAGCAGGAATCTGCTTCTCCCTCTGCACCGCCCTCTTCTCTTCTCATTTCCTTCTCTCAATAAATAAAATCTAAAAAAAAATAGCAGCAGAGAAGCCCTTGTTTTGCTGTGACTTTGGGAAACCCAGGCCAGACGGGATTGTGGGGGGTGATGTGCTCGGGGCTCCCCGACTGATTGGAGTGGTGACCCTGAGCTAGCTCGGGAGGGGCGGGGTGCTGTCTCTCCTGGCTGGAGTGTGGGGACGGCGGCTGCTCCGGGGCAACAAGGGGTGTGGGCTTACACAAAAACCGCCCCCGACAGGAACCTCTTAACCTGGAGAGCACCACCGGCACACACTAAAGAGAGTCAGGGCAGCAGGGACCCTGGGGTTCCCCCGGGAGTGGGGGGCTGAGTGTGTGGCTGTCAGCCGGCAGATGGGGACAAAGACCTCACTATGGTGGTGGGGGGCAAAAGCAGAGGGCGGCCAGATGAAAGTCCGAAGGCCCAAGGGGAGGAATGTGAACGTTAGGGAACAAGCCCCTGTTGGCGTCGGCCAAGCAGGACCATGCGGTTACCCTGGGGGACACCACCCAAGTGGGGTTTGGGCGGCCACTGGCAAAGCCTCCTGGAGAAAGGTGGATGGTGCTGGCTGGTTTGACGGAGACCGTCCTTCTGTTCATTTGGTGATCACTCTCCTGTCTGCCTCCCCAGGGGACGTGGGAAAGCCACGAGGCTCGTGGGGCCACCATCAGTGAAGGGGAGGGGGGGCGTTGACCTTACTAACCATAGGGATATTTTAGCACCTCCATTATCTTCTGGGCTTCCCTGGGATACCCATGCAGGACAGGAGGGGATGGACAGCCACGGCCAGCTCGGCCACTGCGGGCAGGGGACAAGAGCCGCGGGGTGGGGGTGGCGTGAGGAGCGGGCAGCAGACCGCAGGCCGCTGCCTCACCAAGCCCTGCAGCGAGAGAGAGACGGACGGCGCGTTCAGAACCTCGTCCCCAGAGTGCAAGGACGCCAGGGCTCAGCCTCTCGGACCCTGGGGGCGGAGTGGGAACTAAAATGGAGGATGGCCGGTCCCCCTCGACCTCCGGAGCTAGGAGAGAGAGTCTGCTGAATTGGCTGGGGGTGGGAGCGCTGAGAGAAATGGGGGGGAATTCTCCATCATTCTAAGGTAACTGAGTCACGGAAGGGGTTTTTCCTGTGAAAACTGACCAGGGTGACTGGGCTGTAGTGCTCATCCAACCATCTGTCCTTTTTCTGTCCATCCGTCCGTCCACCATCCGTCCGTCCACCCGCCAACCCACTCATCCCGTCCACGCAAGCGCGCATCCATACCTATTCACCAAGCGCCTATCGTGTCTTCAGGACACGGGTCTAGACACAACACAGCACGAAACAAATCCTTGCGCTCAGGGAAAACAAGCTCTCCCGGCATGCAGTCTAGGGGAGAGGCAGGTGCCGAGCACCCGGGGTCTGAGGGCGGTCCGGGGCCGCAGGGGATGGGTGCGAGGCCCACCTCAGCTGAGGGGGGGGGGACGGTTTCCACAGAAGAGGGACACAGCAGCCCATGAGGGTAGAGGGTGTCAGCTGTGGGGGCCGTGGCACGCGTGTGTCAGGAAGAGGAACACGGCAGAATGTGCCTGGCCAGTAAGGGTTCCCAGTGGCAGCCCAGGGTCCTGATCCGCGTGGCACAACAGCCCCCGCCTGTCCAGCCAGAGCGTTGAGGACAGCAGGCCCTGCAGGGACAGTCCCTCTGTGAGCACTGCTGCTGGCGGGCGGGAAGCCCATCCCGTACCTGAACAGATGCCTTTGGTCCTTTCCTGGCTGCCGACGAAGAAACGGGCTCCTCGCAGCTGACAGGAGTCCGGCCGGGAAGGGCACGTCAGCCATTCTGGAACAATGGGAGGTGGTGGTTTTTAGGGCCACACTGGGTGTGGAGTGGGCCGCAGTTTGTCACAGCCCCATTTATGGAGAAAAGGGCCGGTGGGGGCAGCCCGGGCAAGATAATGGCTTCCCGGGGCGGCTGTAAACGATCACCACGCACGGCGGGGCTTCAAACAGCGGACGGTCCCCAGCTCCGAGGCCGGAAGGGCGGGTTACCTCTGCCTCTTCCAGCCGCTGGGGGCTTCTGGTGGGCCCTAGATTGGAGCCCATGCACCCCTCAGCCTCTGTCTGCGGGTGGCCTCTCTGGCATCTTTCTCTTCTGAGAAGGACACTAGACCTCTGGAACGGGAGGTCATCCACGGACGACCTCAACTGAACTCGATCACACCTGCAAAGACGGTCTCCAAGGCAAGGTTCTATTCTGGGGTTCCTGGCAGACCTCAGTTGGAGGGACACTCTCTGCCCCAGAACTAGGAGTCGTCCGCAAGTGTGGCTGCGGAGTTGTCCATACAGTGGCTCCTCCCATCTCTCGGGAACCTACCGTGGCTCCCACTGGCATTGAGTCCCCAGTGCCCACCCTCCCCCAAGCCTGCGGGGGAGCAGATGGTGTCTGGGAGGGAGGGTTCCCTGCTGGGGACCTGGAGATGTTGGAAACGTGGCCAGAGCTGGAAGTTTGATGTGGAACCCCGGTGGATGAAAGCTTGGGGTTGGTGGGGGGAAGGGGGGTGTCCTGCTAGAGGGGAAGGTTCTGGCTGAGCCTCTGGGGTGGACGGGCCCAGGCGGTGCTTCTCTCCTCACTGCCTCCTGCATCTCGACGCCCGTACCCTCCGTAAACACAACTGCCTCTTCCAGCCTTGCATCCGGCTACAGCAGGCCACCGTGCGGCCGGTTCCTGACCGCCATCCCAGAATGGCGCCGTGTTCCCATGGCAGCTCTGATCCCAGCGCGCCCTCCATGCACCCGCGAGGCCTGTGAGGCCCGATCCCAGGGCCCAGATTCCTCCTCGGCCCCATCGGCTGCTAGCCCCAGCTCCTTCTGTCCCCTCCCTTGGGCCCCGCTCCTCCCCGTCACAGAGCTGTCCCCACTGCTGGGTCCCCACCGTCATCGCCCAGTAAAGGCCCTGCCGCACCTGGGGGTCCCGGAGGGCACTGGTAGTAGAGATGTTTCCTTAGACCAAGTGTGTGAATGAATGCAAGGATTCTTTTCATTGTGGACTAAGTGTCCTCTAAGAAAGCAGCGTGAGAGTCGACCTTTGCAAGTAATATTTGCAATAATGATAGATTTAACGTAAACAGCACAATTTATGATTTAAAAAAAAAAAGAGTGCCCAGCGCCCCTGAGCCCTGCTGGAAGCTGAGGGTGAGGGGGGTCGTCAGCAGCTGGCGGGGCTGTAGGGCCCTCTGCCTCCCTCCCTGGCCCAGCCCAGCACCCAGGGGACTGCGGGCCAGGGAAGGCGCTCTGGCCTCCGCGGGCCCTGGGGCTAGGGTGGTGCTGGCATGTCTCACTGGAGCTGTAGTGGCCTCGCACTCCCTGGGTCCCGACCAGCAAACCGGGTCTTGGGTCCAACGATGTGCTGACACCACAGAGCCGAGCCGGGCTCGAGTCGGGTGCCGGAGCTCCTGGTGGGTTTGCTCTGTGGGCTTTTGCAATGTGACCATGCTCTGCGGGCGCGCCCCTCCCCCAACCCCTGCCACATCCAGCGCCCCCGGCCTGGGATCCTGCGTCCGCCCCACCCACCCCCCGCCTTTCCAGGGGATGGGTTTTTGGTCCCGGACCCCCGATGACCCTGTGTTCCTGCCCCAAGAGCGTGGTTCCCAGAGGCTGTTTTGCCCACAAGCCCAAGTGCCCAGGGTGGGCACTGCACAATGCCGGCCGTGCCTGGGACAGCCGCCCCGCCCCGCTGCCCTGGGCGCGTCTGGGCAGGCGTCGCACAGCCCCGTGCCCCCTCCCCGGGCGTCCTGCTACCTACATGTCCACCGGGAGGCCGCAGTCCGTGGTGAGGGAAAAGGATCCTTCGGACACGGCCAAGACCAGCGTGTGCCACTGGCTGTCCATCAGAGCGGGGCTGCGGAAGGTCACCCGGGTTTGCCAGGCCCCCGCCGTGTCCTGGCTGAGGAAGAGGAAGTGCAGCCGCGTGGGCGAGTACCTCAGGCCCAGCAGCAGGGCGTCCGGCTCCTCCGCCAGCACTGTGAACAGGTACTCGTTCTTCTGAAAGACAGGGTGAGGCCGGAAGGTCAGACAGGGGAGTGTGGGGCCGGGGAGGCTGGGCAGGAGAGCACGGGGCGAGGGAGGGGAGGGCAGGGCCGGGGAGGGGAGGGCAGGGCAGGCTCACAGGCAGGCCGTACTGCGGTCCGGTCTGTGATGAAACCCACCAGCCCCGCTCCCACCTATCGGGACGGCTACTCTCCAACGCGCAGGACACGTGCTGGCAAGGCCGTGGGAAATGGGGCATTGGAACGGGGCGTGGAGGCGCGCCCTGGGGACCGGGGGTTGCCGCTCGCTGTAGCTGTTGGGGAGAACAGAGGGACGGGCCCTGGAAACCAGCGCAGGACCCAGCAAGTCCTCTCTGGGCCAGAGCGCGGAGGGAGGGGTGGGTCCCGGGCAGAGGCGGCACGCGGACCCCATCGTCCACAGGCGCTCACGTGCAGAAGCGGCCCAGGGGACCGTGGTCGGCCTGTGGGAGGCACGGTTACTCAACCTTGGACACGTCCCAGCATTCACACGGATGACCCTGGAGGCCGCACACTAAGGGAAGTCGGCCAGTCCTGCAGGACACGGACCACACGGACGGGTCCCAATCCGCGAGGGGCCCTGAGCCGCCACGTGCAGAGACAGAGCCTAGAACAGGGGGTGTGGGGGCTGGGGCAGGAGCGGCCGTGGGGCTCCGCGGGGAGATGAGAAAGTCTGCACCCGGACGGTGGGGACGGCTGCACGATTGTGTGAAGGCCACACCTCGCCTCCCAGCTTGGACCACGCACATCTGAGCACCCGTCGGAGGCCCTCAGGGGCCCCAGCTCCCAGTCCACCCCAGCTGGCAGCTCCAAGCTGGGCACCAGAGCGGGCGTCGAAGCCAGGCTGCAGCGTCTCCCGCAAGCCTCCATCTCCTAAAACCACGACCCCCGCCCGGGCTACAATGCCGCGGACATAGTACAAGCCACCACAGTCCCCGTATTCGACCTAATACCTCACCCAGGAACACACACTTGGCACATGCGGGTCACACGGCCCATGGTGCTGAGGGGACACGGAGGCCCCATTGCTTTCCAGGCTGGGACGGGGCACCCGGACAACTTCCATGGCAGGGGAGCTCTCTCCCATGTGGCCACTCTCAGGGAGGGGGAGGCGAAACGTGGAAGCCAAGAACCACAGTCAGGATGAAATCCTCACTGTGGGGCTGGGGACACGAGACAAGAGGCCGGGAAGGGGCATTGGCGTCATAGCCACGGCCCTGCTGGGACAGGAATGCCCACGTCCCGGGTTCTGGCTTTGGGCACGCAGGGTCCAGCAGCCCTGACCTTCCTGGGCCAGGGTGTGCCTCCCACCCCGGGACCCTGCCCTGCGGGATTTCTCAGTCCCCCATTCCTAGAAATGTTCCTGGATGGAGGAGACCAATGTCTGCTCAGACCCCAGCACCCCCACCCCCATGAGGGTCGGAAGAAAGGAAGCAGATGCGCTGGTGAGTGACTTTATTGGGGTGTCTGAGCAGGCGCTGAGAAGTCAGCAGTTGAGGCCACGGGACCCAAGCCAAGAAACTGGGAGGGAAGGGCGGGGGACCCGGAAGTGCTGGAGGCCTCTCCTGGGAGCAGGAGCCCTGGGGGGCAGTGGGGTCAGTGTTCTGGGGAGCTATTAGGTCAAGGTCAGGTCAGAAGAGTGGACGCATGGTAGACGCTGTCCTGGGTGTGGGCAGCCACCTAACAGGTCAGGACCTGACTGAGGGGGTGGGGAGGGGTGGGGACCACGGTCACTGGGTGGGTCCTGAGCCCAGCTGGCCCCTGGGAAGACGGGCCGCCCCGTCAGCAGCAGGACTTCTGGGCCGAGGCGGGCATGCAGCAGGCGGGCCTGCACACGGGGCGGCAGAGCAGGGACATGCACGAGGACGGTCTGCAGCAGGACGAGGAGCAGGGGCTGGGCTGGCAGCAGGAGGAGGAGGGCCCAGAGCAGACAGGGGTGCAGCAGACGGGCTTGCAGCACACAGGGGTGCAACAGACAGGGGTGCAACAGGCTGGCTTGCAGCAGACAGGGGTGGCAAGCAGACGGGCTTGCAGCAGACAGGGGTGCAGCAGACGGGCTTGCAACAGACAGGGGTGCAGCAGACGGGCTTGCAGCACACAGGGGTGCAGCAGACGGGCTTGCAGCACACAGGGGTGCAACAGACGGGCTGGCAGCAGCCTTCCTGGCAGGGGGGAGGAGCTGCAGCAGGAGGGCTGGCAGCTAGACTGCTGGCAGCATGAAGAGCCTGAGCAGGGAGAGGCCTCACAGCAGACAGGGGTGCAAGCAGACGGGCTTGCAACAGACAGGGGTGCAGCAGACGGGCTTGCAGCAGAGAGACACACAACAGTCTTCCTGGCAGGGGGAGGAGCTGCAGCAGGAGGGCTGGCAGGAGCTGGTGCAGGCTGGCTGGCAGGGGGCTGGACCCGCAGCTCGCAGGGGTGCAGATGAAGGTCAGGCAGGAGGGGGCACAGCAGGGGGGGGCACAGCAGGAGGGGGCACAGCAGGGGGGCTCGCAGCAGCTCTCTGGGCAGTCGTCCACCTTCCAGGAGTCGGGGCAGGCGTTGCTGGAGCAGACGGACAGGGTGGATGCGGCCATGGTGGGGCGGTGGGGCTGGAGGATGCTGTGAGTGTGAGTGTGAGTGTGTGTGTGAGTGTGTGTATGAGGCGCTGGTTGTCTGTCGGCTTTTATACCCGCCGAGGTGTGTGTTGTCCAGCAAGAGGCTCCGTGAGACTTCCCCTTCCTCGTGGCTGTTTTGGCTGAGCCCTGGGAGTGCTTATTACCGCCGGTTTATGTACACGAGAGCGTCTACTTGTAAAATGCCTGTGGTGGTTGAGGACGGGGTTGGCCCCTGACTTTGTTTGGGTCTTTAAGCCAACAGCACGGGAACAACCTAGTGTCCTGCAGCCCCGGCCGGACAGCTTGCCCACCGCGTCCTGCTCTCGGCTCCGGTTTGCGGGGCGAGTTGGGGGCTGGGCGTGGGCAAAGGCTGCGAATCCCAGTCCCGGGAGCAGGCAGGACGCAGAGCCAGGACAGTGTGCGCGTCCGCTGCCGGCGCCCCCAACACGGAGAGCTGCGTGGCGGCGATCAGGGTTGAGCGGGAAGGCGGACACCATGTCTCAGCCCGGAATGACCGAGAAGGAACGTGGAGAGCTTCAGAGGAATGAGGACGCGCTCAGGATCCCGTGTTCCCCGCACGAGACTTCGGAAGGACGGATCAGGACCCGGAACGCTTCTCAGAGCAGAGGGGTGTGCGGACGTGGGGTTCTGACCAAACGTGGGAGGAGGCGGACAGAAATCGGTGCACGTGTCGGCACACGGGCGTGCTCGCTCCCCGACCTCAGCACCCTCGATGTCTCCGGAGAGGCTGGCATCGGCCCCGCCGCTCAGCAAAGACGTGCGACCGGCTCTCCAGCGTTGGAGGGGGAGGGGGGAGGCGGACCACGGCCTCTGTGCCCCCGGTGAGAGGAAGGTACAGCCCTTCCCAGCTAGAGCTGTTCTGGAAAAACTGCCGCCGAGCACCGCTGGTGGGAGCATCCCCAGACCAGCTGGTCCAGCAGAGTCAACGCCGGAACAAAGAGAAGGAAGATATAGAAAATAATCGAGAGAAAAAGAAAATCAGCCCAAAGCAGATTGCAGGTCCCGCCATCTCAGGGAGAGGCACGCGCCCGCTTGACCCGACAGCCAAGCCGCGGCTCCCGGTCCTCCCCGCCTCCCTCCACGGACAACGCACTTGGTGGCGCTGGGTGGGACCCCGAGTCCCGGCGGTCGCCCACGCACCGCCCCTAAGCCATGCAGAAGGTCCCTCGTGCTCCCCACCCTAGCAACACCTCCCTTTGCCCCAAACCCTTGTGGCCACCGACTCTCGGTCACTGCCCTTGTGGCTTTTCCAGAATGTTCTATAAAGACAGTGTGCAGCCTCTGGGGTCTGGCATCTTGCATTTAGCAGAACCTGCTTGTGCTTCCAGGGCTGAGGGCCGGGCGGCCGTGCCCTCTCTTTCGTCCGATCGCGTTCCGGGCCAGGCCGGGGCCATAGTTCGGCGATTCTGCTGCCGGGTGGAGGACGTTTCCGTCGCATTCTGTTTTGGAGGGTTACGAGCGAAGAAAGCGGCCGCAGCATCAAGTACCGGTCTTTGCCCAGCAGCGGATTTTTGTTTCTCCAGGGCACACATGCAGGGGTGGCCTCGCTGGGTCATGGGCTCAGGGCACGTGCAACGTAATCAGAAACTGCAAAAGGATTTTGCCAAGTGTCCATTCCGTGCTGCGCTCCCTCCAGCGGCGTACAGGGGCTCGCGTGGCCCTGTGTCCTTGCCAGACCTCGAAGTTGCATTTTTTGGTTCCATATTGGCCATTCTAACAAGTGTGTGCTGTGTCTTACTGCAGTTTAATTTGTGTCCCCTGATGACTAATGCTGGGTTGAGACTCTTGAAGGCGCTTTCTTGCCAAGCTTTCCGAAGTGCCCGAATGACGCTATGTTTCCCCCAGCGCTGCTGGAGCTCCTCTCTCCTCCACGCCCCGGCCGGCTACCCCTGGCTGAGCTTTGCCGTCTTGGCCATCCTCAGAGGCACGTTAGGGTACCTCCGTGGGGTCTACTTTGCACCTCCCTGAAGACTAATGGTGTGAGTTGTCTTTTTATGTGTGTATTTGCCATCCACTTGTCTTTTGGTGTTTCTTCAAATGTTCAGGCCCTTCCTTTTTTAAGGTTTTCTTGACAGTGAATTTTGAGAGCTCTTTATGCATGTTGGATATGAGCGCCATTGGACTTGAAGAAGGTGGGCGTCAGGGCACCAAGCCCCTCACGTCGAACATTCGTGTGTACAGATGTGTACGCCCCCCAGAAACAGAACTGCCAACAGCCTCCTGTCGACCAGAAGTTCTAGGATAACACGGAGTTGATGGACACATACTTGTCTGATTACCATAAAGTGAGCTGGAGAAGAAAATGCTCTCAAGAAAATCATCAGGAAGAGAAAACACGCGCGCAGTAGGGTACGGATTTACTGGGGAAAGCCCCGTGGGAGTGCGGGCTCGCAGTCCAAGCCCGTGTGGCGCAAGGGTGGGCTGCCCTTGGCTCGGATGCGACTTGCGAACATTTTCTGCCTTTCAGGGTCTTGGCAGTGTTGCTGGGAGAGCAAAAGGGTTCAATACGGTAGTAGAGCCCTCTTCATCGATTTTCGTCTTCTTCAGATCGTGCTCTCGGCTATAGCCCAACTCAAGGTCGCAACAATTCTTCTGCTCTTGGCTTCTAAAAGTCTAAAATGTTTACATTTTACATTTAGGGCTATGATCAGTTTTTATGAAGTTTTTACACTAAGTATGAGGTATGGGTCAAGGCTCCTTTTTGGTTTTTCGATTTGGACGCCCAGTCGTTCCAAGCACACTTCTGTCTCTTGAACTTGCCTTTGCAAGGATCTGGTCAAAAATCAGTTGACTGTATTTGCGTGCGTCTGTGTGTCTATTCTGTTTCCGGATCTGCCTGCTTCTATTCCTTTGCCACCATCACATTGTTTGAGTACTGTGGCTTTATAGAAAATCTTGAAGTCGGTGAGTGACGTCTTCCAACTTTGTTCTTCATTTTCAAATGGTTTGGATATTTGAGCTCCTTTCCTATCCAAATAATTTTCGGATTCGCTTGTTCATACTGACTAAAACTGCTACTGGGACGTGGTTGGGGCTTGGCTTGAGTCTACAGACGAGTCTGGAGCTGACTGACAGAACAATATCCCCACCTGCGAACATGGTTCAGCTCCCCATTGACTCACGTCTGGTTACGTTTCTTTCGTCGGTATTTGTGTAGTTCTCATTATGTACCTATTCCCTGAGATTTATATCGAAGTTTCCATTGTTTATTCTGTTGCAAATCACGCCTTTAAACAAAATTTTTCAATTCTAATGATTTATTGCTATTATATTGAAATGCGATTAATTTTAATTATTTTAGGCTTGCACACTTCAACCTTGCTAAACTCTCTTGTGTATCTAGGAGATTTCTGTAGATTCTTGGGGTTTTCTAGGTGGACACTGACATCCTCTGTGAATACAGACCATTGTATATCTTAATTTCCAATGTGTATGACTTGGATTTCTTCTTGCTGGTTGCACAGGCAGGACTTCAGTATGGTGTTGAGTAGGGGCAGCGAGAGAGGACATCTGTACCTTTTTCCTGATCTTTGGAGGAAGTCTCTCAGACTTTTACAATTAAGTATGGTGTGTGCTATAAATTTTTCACAGATATCTTTTATCAGGTTAACAGGTTTTCCAATTATTCCTAGTTTACTATAAGCTTTAAAAAAAAAATTGAACAGGGGAGAACCCTCCCCAATTCATTCCATGAGGCTTACATTACCCTGATAACAAAGCCAGGCAGAAAACCACAGGCAAACATCCCTTACAAACAATCATGCAAAAGTCCTCAACAAAACACTAGCAAACTGAATTCAGCAGCACAGTGAAGAGATTACACACCGGGACCATGAGGGTCGCGTTTCTGGAATTCAAGGATGGTTCCACTTAGGAACATTGGTCAGTATGAAACCCCCGCTACCAGCATAAAGAGAACAGTGCAGGCTCATCTCCCACACTACCTTAAAAGCATTTGACGACATTCAGCACGCTTCCATGGAGACCCACTCTACAGACTGTAAGGGCCTACTTAGCTAGAGTGAGCCATTTTCTTGTTCATGCAGTAAACTTAGATTAGATTGAACCTGCCCCTTCCCCCCAAGAGAAAAGTGCTTAGAAACAGAACTGGTGAAACATGACTGACCAGCCCCCTGATAACGGAGCCCACATACAAGGACGTGTCCGGCCATTGGAAACGTTCAATCAGTAAAAAGCGCACGTATGACCGCCCTACCCGCCGCCAAGGATGAGCCAGGCCAGCTGGAAACGTCCAATCAAGGGAAAGCACACGAATGACCCGCCAAGGAGTGTGAGCCCCGCCTATCAGGCGCCAGACAAAGGCGCCGATTCCAGCCAAGGTCATAGACTGAATTAAATGACTATCATGGGGTGAATTGTAATTCAATCGGCCACCTGTGTATGGCCAGGCTCGACCACATGGCCTTACTCTCTATAAAAGTTAGTTTGTAAGGCAGGGAGGGGTCACCTCTTTGCAAGAGATGGCCCTGGCCGGTCAGTTTGATTCCCGATGCTTGGTGCGAAATAAAGCTTTGCTGGACCTTCGCTTTGTATCAGTCTCGTCCTTTTATCCACAGACCCTTTCAAGACCAGGAAAAGCAGGAACTACCACAGCATAATAAAATATTTGTGTGAAAACCCCTCAGCAAAGATCGTACTCAACGGAGATGACTGGGAGCTTGTCCTCTAACATCAGGAATGGGGCAGGGATGCCCCTTTAGCCACTTCTATTCATCCCGGTACTGGAGGTTCCCAAGAGCAGTTGGGACAATGAAATAAATAGAAGCAGTGTAGATTGGAAAGGGAGAAGTGAAATCACACCCTGTTCACAGATGTCATGACCTTATATATAGCATGTTAGCACTAGCAAATGAATGCAGAAAAGTGGCAGGAGACAAAGTCAACACACAAAAATCCATTGCATTTCTATATAGAAACAATGGACAATCCCCAAAGGAAATTATAAAAATAATTCCACTTATGATTGCTTCCAAAAAGAATAAAATAAAAGGAACTGGCCAAGGAGGGGGAAGTCCTGTACGACGAAATCTATGAAACGTTGGTGAAAGACGGCCAAGAAGACATAAATAAATGGAAAGACAGTCCATGTTCACGGGCGGGAAGGCTCAGGGTTGTTACGATGTCCAGACTACCCAAAGCAATCTACAGACGTAATGCGATCATTACTGAAATCACAGTGACGGTGTCCATCCCAATGACGGGGACGGAACTAGAGGGTATTATGCTGAGCGAAGTAAGTCAGTCAGAGAAAGACAACTATATGATCTCTCTGATTTGAGGAATTTGAGAAATAAGACAGAGGATCACATGGGAAGGGAGGGAAAAATGGAACAGGACGAAACCAGAGACGGAGACAAACCCTAAGAGACTCTTCATCTCAGGAAGCAACTGAGGGTTGCTGGAGGGGTGGTGGGTGGGGGACGGGGTGGCTGGCGATGGACCCTGGGGACGGTCCGTGCTATGGTGAGAGCCGGGAACTGTGTCAGACTGATGACTCACAGACCTGCACCCCTGAAGCAAATGGTACATTGTATGTTAATTAAAAACAGTCCCAATGACGTGTTCACAGAAACATAAAACCACTCACACTCATATAGAATCTCAAGGGACCCTGAATAGCCAAAACAAACCCCAAAACACAAAGCTGGAGGACTCACACCTCCTGAGTTTGAAACCACAAAGCTACAGTAATCAAAGTAGGATGGTGTGGACGTGAACACGGGGTACGTATAGACCAATGGAATAGACCGGACCGGGAATAAACCTTCACCTTATAGGTCAAGTCAGCTTTCACAAGGACACCAAGTCCATTCAATTGAGAAAGGACAGTCTTGTCTTGTCTTCTAAAGTTTTTTCTCTGTTTATTTGGGAGAAAGAATGAGTGAGAGCGTGAGAGGGGAGAGGTCAGAGGGAGAAGAAGACAGACCCCCCACTGAGTGGGGAGCCCCATGTGGGACTCCGTCCTGGGCCTCCATCCTGGGATTCCAGGATCCCGACCTGAGCCGCAGGCGGTTGCTTCACCCACTGAGTCCTGGAGGTGCCCCAGGACAGTCTTTTCCACAAATGGTGCTGGGAACACTGATGACCCACGTGCAAGAGAATGACGGTGGCCCCGGTGTCACATGACACACAAAATGAACTCAAAATGGATCCAGAACATAAATGGAAGACCTAACACTATAAAACTCTTGGAAGAAGAAAACACAGGATGAAAGCTTCGCAACATCGGATTTCACGAGGATTTCCTGGATATGACACCAGCGGCACAGGCAACAACAAAACGAAACAAAAATTGGACTTCATGAAAATTCGAAATATTTTTCATCAAAAGACAATACCAATGGAGAATAAAAGGTAACTCAAAGACATGGAGAAAACATTTGAAAATCATGTTCTGATCAGGGATTAATATCTAAAATGCATGAGAACTCCCAAAACTCGGTAATAAAAAGCCAAACAACCCAATTCAAAAATGAGCAAAGGACAAGAATGACACAGAAGATGCACAAATTCTGTGACCAACCAGCACAGGAAATGATGCTCAACGTCACTCATTATTAGAGACACCAAATCCAATGCAACGACAAGCCCCTTACCCCATCACGGCAGATGCATCATATATATCGTACTTATGTAATTGGAAACATAATGTCGACATAGGATATACAATGTACGTACAAGGAGAAGACATCTTTGTGTATGGATATTATATATAAGATTTCATTTGTTTATTTATTTGCAGAGAGAGATCACAAGCAGGCAGAGCAGCAGGCAGAGAGAGAGAGGAGGAAGCAGGCTCCCCCATGAGCAGAGAGCCCCATGCGGGACTCGATCCCAGGACCCGGAGGTCATGACCTGAGCTGAAGGCAGAGGCTTAACCCACTGAGCCCCCCAGGCGCCCCTGGATCTTATATATATTAGATATATTGTAACAAGGAGAAGATACCACATGTTGATGATAATGTGGCGAACTTGAAGCCCTCCTGTGTAGTGAGCGGGAAATGGTCCAGCCGCTGTGGAAATCTATAGGGTGGTTCTTCAAAAAACCAACAGGGCAGTTACCGTACGATCCAGTAAATATAGAGGTATATGTTCCAAAGAACCGAAAGCAGGCATTAGAAGAGAGTTGTACGGCTGTGTTCACAGCAGCGCTACTGACAAGAGCAGAGCCCAGGGCCCACCGAGGGACAGATAGATAAGCCAAACGCGGGCCATCCACGCAGCGAATCGCAGCAGCTCTAAAAGGGAAGCAGGTCTGACTGCAGCATCATTGAAGCGTGACGAGGACATTAGTCACAGAAAGACAGCTACTCCGGGTTCCACCGACGGGAGGTATTTCAGAGACAGAAGGCGGATGGGCAGGCGCGAGGGCTGGGGGCAGGGGCTGGCGAGGCAGCGTTCGTGGGGACAGGGTTTCATCTTCCCGGGAATGACGGGAGTCCTGGAGACGGGCGGTGGGGACGGCGGCACGACCGGAGGATGTACTAAGCGCCGCTGAACTCTGCGCTTGAAACTGGCTAGGACGGTAGACGAGGTTATGTGTATTTGGATTCAAGAAAAACAAATTGAAAAAAAAGAAGAAGAAGAAGGAGGGGGGGAGGGGGGGAGGAGTAGGAGGAGGAGGAAGGTGCGACCAGGCCAGGAAGACACCGGGAGGAAATTCACGCGCCTGAGAGTGACGGAAAACCGCCAGTCTGAGAAGTCTGCATGCTCCGTGCACGGGGTAGGACCCCGCTAAGGAGACAGGAGACCAGCAGGTGCCACGGCCGCAGGGGAGGGGCAGATGGAGCACGCGGCAGCTTCAGGGTAGAGAGACCCGCTGGGACAGGGTCTCTTCCCCAGCACTCTGACCCCAAGCCCAACCCCTGGCTGCCTGGGCCTCCTCCCAACTCCCAAGGCCATCTGTGAAACTTGGGATGCTCGGCGCTCCACTGGGTTTGCCCTTCTTCATGGGGGCTGTGCTGGACACATTCTGCAGCTGGTGGGAGGGCTGGGAGGTGCTGGGACATGCACCTTGCTCCTTCCCCTCCCCCGCGCTTCTTCTGTGAACCTCAGGCCCAGGATCTGACAGCCTGACTTCATGGTCTTAGTGCTCTCAGTTGGTCTGGGGGGGAAGGTATCCAAGTCCGTGTTTCCCCATCTTGACTGCAGCAGTGCCTCCCCCACGCCACCACCTTTCTGCTAAATAGGTACAGCCCACGGGAGGACCCAGGGGGACCGCAGGCCTGTAGGGGCTGTGCTGCCTGCATCCCCGAGGCCGGCTGGTCTGGGGCCGGTTTGTCCCGCTGGGCCGAGGGTGGAAAACGGGCCAGGGGCTGAGAACTCTCAGACCACGACCCCTGTGCAGGTGGCCAGCCTTGGGAAAGCCCTGGGCATGCATGGGCCAGGAGCCCTGACCTTCCCGGGCCAGGGTGTGCCTCCCACCCCAGGGCCTTGCCCTGTGGGATTTCTCAGTCCCCCATTCCTAGAAATGTTCCCGGATGGAGGAGACCAATGTCTGCTCAGACCCCTGCACCCCCACCCCCATGAGGGTCGGAAGAAAGGAAGCAGATGCTCTGGTGAGTGAGTTTATTGGGGTGTCTGAGCAGGCGCCGAGAGGTCAGCAGTTGAGGCCACGGGACCCGAGCCGAGAAACTGGGAGGGAAGGGCGGGGGATTCTGAAGTGCTTGAGGCCCCTCCTGGGAGCAGGAGCCCTGGGGGTGCAGAGGGGTCAGCGTTCTAGGGAGCCTTAGGTCAAGGTCAGGTCAGCAGAATGGACGCATGGAAGACTCTGTGTTCGGTGTGGGCAGCCACCTAACCCAGGTCAGGACCTGACTGAGGGGGTGGGGAGGACCACGGTCACTGGGTGGGTCCTGAGCCCAGCTGGCCCCTGGGAAGACGGGCCCCGTCAGCAGCAGGACTTCTGGGCCGAGGCAGGCACGCAGCAGGCGGGCCTGCACACGGGGCGGCAGAGCAGGGACATGCACGAGGACGGTCTGCAGCAGGACGAGGAGCAGGGGCTGGGCTGGCAGCAGGAGGAGGGCCCGGAGCAGACCGGGGTGCAGCAGACGGGCTTGCAGCACACAGGGGTGCAGCAGACGGGCTTGCAGCAGATAGACACACAGCAGTCTTCCTGGCATGGGGAGGAGCTGCAGCAGGAGGGCTGGCAGGAGCTGGTGCAGTCTGGTTGGCAGGGGCTGGACCCGCAGCTCGCAGGGGTGCAGATGAGGGTCAGGCAGGAGGGGGCACAGCAGGTGGGGGCACAGCAGGAGGGGGCACAGCAGGTGGGGGCACAGCAGGGGGGCTCGCAGCAGCTCTCTGGGCAGTCGTCCACCTGCCAGGAGTCGGGGCAGGAGTCACAGGAGCCAGGCAGGCAGACGCGGCTGCCGTAGCTCCGGTCGCTGGAGCAGACGGACAGGGCGGATGCGGCCATGGTGGGGCGGTGGGGCTGGAGGTGGATATGAGTGTGAGTGTGAGTGTGTGTGTGAGTGTGTGTGTGAGGTGCCCTGGGATGCCAGGGCTTTTATATCCGCCCCTGGGCTGGTGTTGTCCTCACAGGAGACTCACATGTCCCCTTCCTTGTTGGTGTCCCCACGGGACAGGGAAGCTTTATTAGATGCGTCAGCAGCCTGGGAGGGTCCGTGATGCCCGCCTGACCAGGGTCTCGCCCTCAGGAACCTGGTGAGGGGCCGTGCTGTGGACAAGCCATTCCATCTGCTGGTGCCCAGGGCAAGTGCGTGTCTGACTCTCTGTGGCAGACGGTCATGGTGGACCCCGGTGGCCGGATTGTGGCTGTGCTGGTTCGCGGATTATGTCAGAGATGTTGATGCCCTGGGAAGGGCCAGGAAGGACTCAGGGCTCTCGGTAGGAAGGCCTGTGCCGGCAGGAGCAGTGGGGTCAGGGGGCGGGACCCCGGTGTTACCAGCAGCCTTTCGGTCGCTGTCCCATCACACCCACACTTGGGCTAAGGCGTGGGCTGGGCTACTGTTGGGCGGGGGCGGGGGTGTCCCAGGGCATATGGCCATCCTGGGAGAGGCAGGTGGCCGGGGCGGGTCTTTCTCTTGCTCCCACCGGAGCATCGTGCCCGCTGGGGGTGGGGAGGGGCTTCTGGCTGTCATGGAAGCAGCGTGACAGTACAGGACAATTCTCAGAGATCTGCGTGTTACCGCGGTATAGACTTGGGGATCTGGACAGTCTCCTGTGTAAGCTCCAGGACGGATCATGTCTCCCTCTGCAGGCGACCCCACGGCAGCCAGCGCCGCCCTCCCATAAACATCACTGAGTCTCCCAGTGCGTGCCGCTCTGGGCCACACATCCTGACATGTCCACATACTGGCCATGGTCCCCCCAAACCAGGTCTGACCCAGGGTCTTTTTGTTTAAAGGAGCCGCTGTGCCATGCACCAGGGCCCTGAGCCAGAACCTTGGCGGCCGCCCAAGTCCCCCCTGCACCACCTGCTCTGCTCAGTGCTGCGTCTTGTCAGCCTGCTGGACACCACATCCTCCCCCTACCCCCGAGAGCGGCCAGTCCTTGCCCACCGAGACCCGCGCTCGCAGGGGTGCAGGGCCAGAAGGACCTTCCTGGACAACAAATCCAGCGGGTACCTCCCGTGACCACACCGCACGGTGGTGTCCACCCGGCTCTTCAAGGCGGACACGCCTGAAGTCGGCTTTCCCGCTGCGAGCCTGGGACCCCACACCCCAGCTCCGCGAGGCTGTGACTCCGAGACCGCCCGACGCCCGTCTGCATCACCGGCCGTCTGCACACTTTCCCCGGCCCAAAGTTTTTCCTGGGGTTTGGTAAGGGCCTGCCCCGTCCGGAGGAACTTGCTTGTGGACCCCGGATGTAGGGGCGGGGCAGGCCGGGTGGAGAGTCCAATCGGTGGGGCGCGCGTGTGTCCGCGGGGGTGAATTGGGACTCAACTGGCCACCTGTGTAGGGCCGGGGCTCAACCACCCCCATAAAGGTTGGTCTGCGAGGCTGTCGGGGGCAGAAGCAGGAGACGGAGAGTCGGCGGGAGCAGGAGAGCCGTCGAGCTGTAAGAGCTCTTGTCAGAGCGGTACCGCGGCGGAGACAGCGGGCTGCGGGAGGCAGGCGGTTCCTTCACTCCCGCGCTCAGGCTGCCCTCGAGCGGCGCTCCGGGCCTCGGCCCGCAGCGGAGGGGCCTCCACCGCGCGCCCCGACGGCGCCCGCCCGCCAAGCTGCGGCGACGAGATGCTGGCGCTGCTGGCCGCCGGCGCCCAAGACACCCCGCCGCCCGGCAGCCGCTTCGTGTGCAGGGCGCTGCCCCGGGAGGCGGGGCGCCCCGGCTGCCCGTTGCCCGCGATGCCCATGCAGGGCGGCGCGCTGAGCCCCGAGGAGGAGCTGCGGGCCGCGGTGCTGCAGAGACTGTCGTGCAGCAGAAGTTGACGCTGGACGCGCAGCGAGGCCATCCGCGAGCTCACGGGCAAGCTGGCGCGCTGCGAGGGGCTGGCGGGCAGCGAGGCGCAGGGCCCGGCAGCCACAGGCAAGGACACTATGGGCGATCCCCTGAGGGACCCGGCCACGTCGTGGAACGGCTCAGCTGCTCGCTGCAGACGCCAGTGGCCCTCGGCAGCGGTGCCGCGGGGGAGCAGCCTCGCCACCACCAAGCCGTCGGCGGTCCCGACACCAGCGGTCCCAAGACCCCAACGGCCGACACCAGCGGCCCCGCCACCTGGAACCACGGCCCCTGGGAGCGGCGCCGCCGGGAACAGCCTACAACCCCGACACCAGCAGCCTCGTCACCACTGAGCCGCAGCCCCGCCGCGAGGAGACTCCCTGGAGCTGCGTCTTTCGGGGAAGAGGCCTCCTCGGTGAATGGCCCTGCGGGAGCAGCATCGTCCAGCGGCCTCCTTCTGGGAAGAGGCCTCGTCCAGAGCAGCCTCGTTGGGAGCAGTCTTGCCGGGGTCATCGTCCTCACCTCTTCGTCGTGGGGAGCGGCCTCCTCCGGGAAGCGGCCTCCTCTGGGGAGCCTCCTTGTCGAGTGACGTCGTGGGGAGCAGAGTCTGTGCCGTCGGAGTTGTCCTTGTCATCCACGCTGTCGTCGGCGCCTCTTCGCGGTCGGGAGCGGCCTCTTCTTGGGAGCGGCCTTGTCAGGGGAGCGGCCTCCTCTGCAGAGCAGCCTCGTCCAGAGCGGCCTTCTTGGGAGCGGCCTTGTCGGGATCATCGCGGGATCATCGCGGTCGCCTTTTCATAAGAGACAGCCCTGACCGGTCAGTTTGATTTTTTGATGCTTGGCGTGAAATAAAGCTTTGTTTGATTTTCGCTTTATATCAGTCTCGTTCCTTTGATCACGGACCCTAAGAGTTTCACCCTCCAGCTGAGCCAAGCCTCCTGCTCCCCAGTGGCAAGAGGTCGCCGTCCGTCCACCTGCTGCCCGGCCCCTGTTGTGACCGTCGCCACTCAGCCCTGCGGCCGCTGCTACAACGTAGGCCTCTGGCGGGCGGGGACCTTGTCTGACTTGTTGGCCACAGTGCCCAGCACGGGGTCTCCCGGGTCTCTCCATCGACTCCTGGTCCTTCTGACACATGCTGCGAAGCGTGGTTTCCTTCTAATGTGGGTGTGTGAGGCCTCCCGGAGAAGGTCCTTCCTCACTGGGGCCATCCATGGCCCAGACAAGGCCTACACCGTCCAGGGGAGACACCTGGGGCCGGCGGGAACCCCTCCTCCCTGCTTCTTCCAGTACTCGATTTCCCGAGCGGAGTGCCCAAACGAGACCCACCATTCCCAACCCCTTCTCTCCCCCTGGCCATTGGTCCCTGGGATAGTTAACTTTATGTGTCCTCTTGGCCAGGCCATCGTGCTCTGTTTTTTGGCCAAACACACACAAACTTGGCTGTGAAGATAGTTTTTAGGTGAAATCGGCATTTAAATCAGCTGCCTAGAAGCGGCTCTCTGCCATTCGGCAGGTGGGCCTCGCCAATCAGCTGAAGGACGAGGCAGCAAAGCGGTCCCTCAGGAGGCAGAGAGGCCACCAGCCCACAGTCTTCTGACCCCAGCGGCAGCAGTCCTCTCCCGGGAAGCCTGCCTGAGACTTCGGACGTGCCAGCCTCCTCAAGCACACGAACCAGTTCCTCAAAATCCATGTCTCTGCACATACAGGCACACATCCTATGGGCGGCATCTCTGGAGAGCCCTGCCCAACACAGGCTCGGGTCACCCCTGCACACACTCGCGGTCTTCCTGTGGAGGGAAGCCCTGCCCCTTGCGGAGGGTCTCTGGAAACTGGCTGCCACCCTCTTGCCCAAAGCCAGTCCTGGAGTGGCCTCTGCGCCTTCCAGGCAAAGCGTTAGGAAACGGGTTCTCCCTCGTCCCTAGTAAAGCTCCACAGCCCTGAGACATAAGGCTCAGGGGCTTGACAGATGGCGCCCTGCCCCTCACTGGTAAAGGTGTCCAGGGGCACCCAGGGGCCCCCAGGTAGACAGGCTTCTCTGTGCTGGAGGCTGCAGGGGACAAACACGGCAGAAGGCCAAGCAGGGTGTGCAGGTGGCCAGCCCCGCCCCGGTGCAGTGGCCCTGGACACAGCCCCGCCCCGTGCAGCGTCAGGGCCCTTCCCTGTGGTTTGCCCAAATATGCATTCAGGGTCTTTGGAGAAGGATCGACAATGACTTTATTGATCAACAGACACGTCGCTCACATTGAGCAGGACAAAGTGTCCTCAGTCCACCAGAATGAAGAGGAGGGGGCTGGGAGGGACACGGCCCGGAGGGAGTTTGGAGATGCCCAGGGAGCCAGCTAGACAGTAAGGGGCAGCCTTGCTTGCTGAGGTGGGTGTTCTGGGGCAGGAGACCCCAGGCCGGGGCTCAAGGCTTCAAATATTTTAGGTGGAAGTGCGAGCTGGCCCCAGGAGCAGTGGAAGGAGGGGCCCCGTCAGCAGCAGGACTTCTGGGACGAGGCGGGCACACAGCAGGCCTGGCGGGAGCACACGGGGCGGCAGAGCAGGGACACGCAGGAGGCTCGGCGGCAGCAGCTGGGCTGGCAGGAGGAGTCAGGGGCACAGCAGGAGGAGGCGGGCACGCAGCAGGCGGGCTTGCACACGGGGCGGCAGAGCAGGGACATGCAGGAAGACGGTCTGCAGCAGGACGAGGAGCAGGGGCTGGGCTGGCAGCAGGAGGGCCCGGAGCAGACCGGGGTGCAGCAGACGGGCTTGCAGCAGACAGGGGTGCAGCAGACGGGCTTGCAGCAGACAGGGGTGCAGCAGACGGGCTTGCAGCACACAGGGGTGCAGCAGACGGGCTTGCAGCAGACAGGGGTGCAGCAGACAGGGGTGCAGCAGACAGGCTGACAGGGAGAGGAGCTGCAGCAGGAGGGCTGGCAGCTAGACTGCTGGCAGCATGAAGAGCCTGAGCAGGGGGAGGTCTGGCAGCAGACAGGGGTGCAGCAGACGGGCTTGCAGCAGACAGACACACAGCAGTCTTCCTGGCATGGGGAGGAGCTGCAGCAGGAGGGCTGGCAGGAGCTGGTGCAGGCTGACTGGCAGGGGCTGGACCCGCAGCTCGCAGGGGTGCAGATGAGGGTCAGGCAGGAGGGGGCACAGCAGGTGGGGGGGGCACAGCAGGAGGGGGCACAGCAGGTGGGGGCACAGCAGGGGGGCTCGCAGCAGCTCTCTGGGCAGTCGTCCACCTGCCAGGAGTCGGAGCAGGTGTCCCAGGAGCCGGGCAGGCAGACGCGGCTGCCGTAGCTCCGGTCGCTGGAGCAGACGGACAGGGTGGATGCGGCCATGGTGGGGGCTGTGGGGCTGGAGGAGGTTGTGAGTGTGAGTGTGTGTGAGTGTGAGTGTGTGACTGTGGGAGGTGCTCAGGCTGCTGGCTTTTATACCCACCGTGATGTGTATGTTGTCCCAACAGTAGGCTTAGTGAAGCCTTCCCTTCCTTGTTGGTGTTTAGTGTTGTGATGTGTTCCTGGTGCTGGTTCTCTCTGAGGCTCCTGAATGTAGTTCAGCCTATCCTGACCTGTGTTTGTCCCCAGAGGAAAGTCAGTAGAAATGCTTTGATGCTTTTGTAGAGACCAAGAAATCAGGTGATTTCCTTACGATGACAGCCTGTGCTCCATCCCACAAGGGGTTGCCCTTCTACCCCAAGGGACGAGATGAGGACGGGGCGCCCTAGAGTTTGGGCTTTGAGCAAAGGGAGAGATGCTCGGCTGGGCTGGCTGTGGGCCAGGGGGCACTTTGTGGGTTGGTGCTGCCGGCTGTAGTGGGTGTTGATGGGGCATGTCTCCCAGGAGTGAGCCCTGGGGCAGGTATGAGGAAAGTGTCCAGGGGACAGAGATGGGCTCACAGAAGGGGCCATGGCAAAGGGTGCAGGCTAGCCCAGGAGGAAGGACCACAACAGGCAATGGGTTTGCTCCACTGTTTCATGCCGCAGTACTGAGACCTGTGTACTGAGGTGGGTACACAGCTTCTGGCATGGGCCCTCATGTCCTCATGGACACTTGGTCACTCCTCTGCCAAGTCTCTGAAGGGGCAAGGGCAGGACCCTTGGTGATGCTCTGAGCTGCGGGGCTCCATCCAGGGCTTGTTGGGGGCCAGTGGGCTGAAGGGTTGAAAGTGTCCCTGACCTCTGAGGAGTGGGGCTGGGGGCTGTCCCTGGGGCCACATGATAATCAGTCCTCAGTGGAGCAATGTTATTCTCTGAAAGACATAATGGCTTAAAACCTTCCAAATCTATCTAAAAACTATAATCCATAGATCTGGAGAGTTCAATGAACTCCAAGTAAGATATATACAAAAGACCCACGAGAGTGCTCAAGACAAAAAAAAAAAAAAAAAAAAAAGAAAGAAAGAAAAAGTCAATCAAGAATCCTCTATCCAACAAAGCTGTGTTTACAAATGAGTCCAGATACATTCCCAGATAAATAAAAACTGAGGGAATTTGATGCTGGCAGTCCCCCCTTATAAGACACACTGTCGGGAGTCCCTTGGGTGGGGAATTCTGATCTGCAGGAGGGCTTGGAGCTCGCCAGTCAAGGAGGTCATGTGATTACAGCAGACGGGTGGCCCCAAGCTTTCCTCCTTTACTGAGTCTCCTGTGGTTTGCCGTTCCGACTAAAGCAGCTGCCTGCAGCAGGACGCCCAGGTTGCATTGCGGGGTCTGGGGTGTGAGGTGATGTATTCGACAACACAAAAGAGGCTGGTGGGAGCAAAGCTGCAGTGGGCGGAGGAAATGACCACAGAGGGCACCTTGGGTCACAGGAAAATGTCAAGGGAACAAGAGATGATCAGAAGGCTAGGAGAACCAAAGCCGTAAATACAACCCTTGCTTTGCTGTCTTCTCTCAGCTTCTTAGAAGTCATAAACGCATATTAGGTAATAATTATAACAATATATCGAGGGGTTTTTAACATGGACAGGCAGAGTGTATATAACAGCAAGACCACAAAGGGACAAGAAGGGATGTATAAAAAGGAGCCTGTTTTTACGTCACTGGAATTAACTTAGTGTAAGTCGGAAGCTGATTCTGCCACGTTAAAATAAACATATGGAAGCCCCAGAGCAAAACTAGGAAAAACTAAAAAAAATAGTGAAAAATCATTAAAGAAATAAAAACACTGCCTGCAAAAAGATTTGCTAAGCGCAAAAGAGCACACCAAAGAAGGACGAGAGGAACACACACGTAAGAGACACAAGACACAGGAAGCAAGACAGTGATGTGGCCAGCAAGATCCAGCCACAGCCCATTCACACCACTGATGGCGACGTGTTATGGAAAATCACTGCACATGCTGGGTTAGCAAATATTAAGCATCACTCCTAGGGGAACTAGAGTTAGCTTCCTGTGGGCCCTGGTCCCATTTTCGTCCACTGATCAATGTGTGTGCCTGGGAAAAATGCAGCATCATCCTTCATTCACAAGTAATGCTTCTGACACCAGGTGTGTGGGTTTTTCCCATGGACCAGCTCTCTACACACCTTCTGGGTGTCCCATAGTTCAGTTCCATTCTGACACTGGTGCAGAACCCCAGGTTAAGAGCTCAGACTCATGAGACTACCCCCCCTTCAGATGCCAACAGTAGATGCCCATAACCTGTGATTAGACTACAAGGAAGAGGTTCTAATGATCTCCTCCTTGGATTCAACACTTTGCTAGAGGAGCTCACAAAACCTGGAAAAGAACTGACTTCCTACTGCTGACTTATTGCAAGGGATATTTTTAGGACAGAGACATAGAGGGCGAGGTCTGCAGGGGTCCTGAGTGAAGGAGTGTCTCTCCCTGTGGAACTGGGCTGTGCCACCCTCCTGGCACGTGGACACATTCCGAAAACTGGAAGTTCTCAGAATTCCATACATTTGGGATTTTTATGGAGGCTTCATCATGCACACATGATTGATTATTAACTCAGTTTCTAGTTCCTCTCCTCTTTCCTGAGGTTGGGGATGAGGCTGAAAGCACCAAGCTTCTAATCAAAGCTTGATCTTTCCAGTGAGTAGCCCCATCCTGAAGCCAACTAAGAATCACTTCATTATAACAAAAATCATTCCAACCACCCAGGAAATTCCAAGGGACTTAGGAGCTCAGTGTCAGAAACTGGGGTCAAAGACCAAATATTAGCAAGAACAAGGGACAGAGACATTTATATTTTATTATGTGTGTGTGTGTGTGTGTGTGTGTGAATATACATTATCATTTCACAATGAATACTTATTATTTGTTGCTGACTCTTTAACACTGAAGTCACTCCCAATAGCAATATAGCTCATCCCTGAAAGAAGCTTATCTAACACAAGCATTTTCCCTCTGAGACACATCACAGCCTTCTTGTACTTAGGAGGCCATTTCAAACTGTGACATCACCAAAAAGAAGCACAAGAGCCTGAAGAATTTGGCTTAAATAGACAGCACAGGATACTTGTTCACAGCATGAGCTGAAGCAAGAGGTGAAGTTGTTTGACCTCAGCTAGAAACATGCATGTGGGGATACCCAATGTTTTGCTGACTTGTGCATGTCCATAAATGACTGTGAAGGCACCATGAGTATTGACTTTGAGGTTACAAATCAATGTTAGTGAGTAGGTGAAGTTGCAATTGCAAAAATCCATGAATAATGAGGATCAATTATATATCAATAATAACATTAATTGTGAATAAACTCATACAATCAAAGGGAAGATTGTTAGACAGGATAAAATTGAGATTAAACCATACACCCGTTACAGGAGACACACTTAAGAGTAAAAGATACAGCTAGATTGAAAGCAAAAGGATAGAAAAAGATATATCATGGAAACAGCAGCCGTAAGAAAATATTCATGTTTTACTAACATCAGATAAAGTGGATGTAAAACAAAAATTGTTACTAGACAAAAAGACATTTTTAATGATAAAAAGGTCAATCGATGGAGAATATATAATAACTGTAAATATATATGCAAATAATAACAACACTGAAATACACAAAGCAAAAGCTGACAGACATAAAGGAAAAAAATAGACAACAATATTAGTTAAAGACCTCACTATCCCAGTTTCAACGATGGACAGAACAACCGAAGAGAAGATCAGGAAGGACACAGAGAACAGCACAATAAACCGGCAAGACCTAACAGATCAGTCAGACTCCTCGGCCAACAACAGCAGAATAGCCTTCTTCAGAAATGCACATGGCACATCCTCGAGGATAGAACATGGGTTATGTATAAAACAAACCCCAATTCATTAAAATGGATAGAACACAATGGAGTGAAATTAGAATTTAGTAACAGAAAAAAAAATTGGGGGGATTCATAAATTAAACAGCGCACTCCTGAATAACTAAAAGGTCAAAGAAGAATCAAAAGGAGGATCATAAGATACTTTTAAGAACAAAATACCAGAACTTAGAGGAGGCAATTAAAGCCCTTCTTAGAGATTTATAGCTAATAAGTACATATATTAAGAAAGATTTATCACTAATAAGTACATATATTAAGAAAGGAGAAAGGTCTTAAATAAATAACATAAACTTCCACTTTACGATACAGCAGACAAGCAGAAGGAAGGAAATAATAAGAGTAGGACATAAATAAGTGAAATAGAGAATAGAAAAATAATAAAGAAAAATCAATAAAACAGTCTCTTTGAAAAGATTGAAAAATTGACAACACTTTAGCTATACTGATCATAAAAAAGAGAAGAGAGGGAGAGAACTCAAATGATTAGAATCAGAAATGAAGGGGTCACTGCTGTCAGCCTTACAGAAATAAAAAGAATTACAGAGAATTACTATGAACAACTGTATGCCAATAACTAATATAAATTAGATAAAATGAATAAATACTTAGGAACAAGATAACTGCAAAACTAGTGCTCTGAAAGCCATAGAACATCATTTTTATTTTGTTAAAGAAACTCTAAATCTGTGGGAAAACATCCCTGTTCCAGGATGAGAAGAGCGGACAATGTGAGTATGGCAGTATTCTCCCATTTGTGTATTTATGTAATCCCTATCAGAATCCAAGCTGACTTCTTAGTTCAAGTTGACAAACTGATGATAAAATTCATATGGAATTATAAGGGATGCAGAAAAACCAAAGCAATCTTGAATAAGAACAAATTCCAAACCTAAGTATATACCCAAGAGAATTAAAAAATATATGTCCATACCAAATTGTGCACATGAATGTTTATAGCAGCACTATTCACTGTACCCAAAGGGTAGAAATGACCCACACATCCATCAGCTGATGAATGGATGAACAAACTGTGGTATGTCCGTACAGTTGAACATTATTTAACCATGGAAAGGAGTGAAGTGCTGATGAGCACTTTCACACAGATGAACCTTGAAGACACATTACACAAAAGAAACCAGGAGCAAGACCATATATTTGTGAATGTATTCCATTTATATTAAATGTCCAGAGTAGGCAAACAAATAGGACAGGAAGTAAACTAGTTGTTGCTGGTAGGGGTGGGATAGCTGAAGCGTGCAGGGCTCTAGCCCAAAGTGATGGCAAATTGCAAACTCCCCACAAAGAGGGCTGCACAGAAGCTGGATACACCAAACATCACTTAATTGCACACTTCAAATAGGGAATTGTGTGGTATGTTAATTACAGCTCAACAAAGTTGTTAGAAAATCACTGAGTGCTGCCTACAAAAGATCCACTGTAGACATAAAAACACCTGCAGAAAGTGAAGGGATGGAGAAACATCCATCATGCAAATGGACATCGAAAGAAAGTGGAGTATCAGTACTTAGGTGGGACAAGATAGGCTTTAAAACAAAGACTGCAACAGGAGATGAAGGACACTGTCATAAGAAAGGGGATGGTCCATCAAGAAGATCTAGCAAATGTAAATTTTATCCCCCTAAATTGGGAGCATCCAAATATAACCAACAATTAATAATACACATAGGAGAGACCAGTCAAGATGGCAGAGGAGTAGGAGACTGAGAAGACATCAGGTCACAGGAGTCCAGCTAGACAGTTACCAAACCATTACGAACACCCACAAACCCAACAGGAGATAGAAGAGAAGAAGAGCAGCAATTCCAGGAACAGAAAAGTGACCACTTTCTGAAAGATAGGACCTGCAGGGAAGTGAATCCGAAGTGACTGGAAGATAGACTGCGGGGGGAGGGGCTGGCTCCTGGCAAGTGGTAGAGCCACGGAGCAAAAAATCCGAACTTTTAGAAGCCTGCTGCACTGAAGGACATCGTTTCAGAGGCTAAGTGGGGTAGCCCTCACAGAGACAGTGTGGTCTCAGGTCCCACGGGGTCACTGAAGGATCGGGGGTGTCTGAGTATAGCAGAGCCTGCAGGTATCAGCGGGGAAGCCAGCTACAGAGACAGAGCCAAGGAGTGAGCTCTCAGCTCGGGGTTACCTTAAACTGTGATCTGCGGCACAGTCAGTCCACTGCTCTTGGAGCAGGGATCCCACAATGGCAAATCCAGGGAGATCCACTTTCCTCTGCCGGAAGAGGAGCACAGCAGTGATCTGCTGGGATTGGAGACTCCAAACGGGGCCACGCACCAGAGACAGAAAGGCTTGGTCACAGGTGGGTGAGCTTGGAGCGCGGCAGGAGACCAAGGAGATGGGAAGGACTGACTGCTTTTCTCCAAGGGCACACTGAGGAGTGGGGCTCCGAGCTCTCAGCTCCTCCTGGCTGGAGATTGGGAGGCCGCCATTTTCATTCCCGCCCTCCAGAGCTCTACAGAAAGCGCTCAGGGAACAAAAGCTCCTGAGAGTGGACCCAAGCAGATTACTCAGCCCAGCCCCTGGCAAGGGTGGTGCAATTCCACTTTGGGCAAAGATATTTGAGAATCACTGCAACGGGCCCTTCCCCCAGAAGATCAACAAGAACATCCAGTCAAGACCAAGCTCACTAATCAAGGAGAACAGCAGAATTCCAGAGCTAGGGGAAAGCAAAGCATGGGATTCATGGCTTTCCCTCATGACTCTTTAGTCTTACAAAGTTAATTAACTTTTTAAAAAAATTTTTCTTATTCTAATTTTTTAAACTTTTCCTCTTTTCCCTTTTAACATTTTTAAACTAGTTTATCTTAACAGTACCTTTCTAAAAATATCTTTTAAAATCTTCATTATTATATTCATATTTTATCCTTCATTGTATCTAACTTTATTTTTTCTATACATAGAGTGTTGTTTTTTTCTAAAAAATGTTGGGATACAAATTCTTCTAATAGATCAAAATATACCCTAAATCTAGCACAAGGTTTTGTTCTAGTCTGCAGCCTGAGCAAATTCTATCCACTTTTTTTTCTTTTTTTTTTTCCAACCAACTTATCTTATCAATTCCGTTTTTAGAATTTTTTAAAATTTTCATCTTTACAATCATATTCTGTCCCTTCATCATGCTTACCCTTATTTTTGTATATAAATAATTTTTTCTTTCTTTAACATTTTGGGAGGTAGTTTCTTCTAAGAAGCCAAAATACACCCCAAATCAAGTGGGTGGCTCTGTTCTATTCACCAGCCATATATATATATATATTTTTAAATTTTTTATATGTATATTTTAATTTTTTAAATTTCTTTTTACCCCCTTATTTCTCCCCCTAATTTGAGGTCTCTGCTGATTTGGTTAGCATACATTTTTCTGGGGTCTTTGCCATCCTTTTAGTATTTTATTCTCTCATTCATATATTCTTACCTGGATAAAAGGATAAGGCAGAAAAACTCACCAAGGCTAGGGACCTAATCAATAAAGACATTGGTAATATGTCAGATCTAGAGTTCAGAATTACAATTCTCAAGGTGCTAGCTGGTCTCAAAAAAGGCATGGAAGATATTAGAGAAACCCTGTCTGCAGAAATAAAAACCCTTACTGGAGAAATAAAAGAACTAAAATCTAACCAAGTTGAAGTTTTAAAAAGCTATTAATGAGGTACAATAAAAAATGGAGTCTCTTAAAGCTAGGATAAATGAGGCAGAAGAGAGAATTAGTGATATAGAAGACCAAATGACAGAGAATGAAGCAGCTGAGCAAAAGAGAGACAAACAATTACTGGACCACGAGGGGAGAATTTGAGAGATAAGTGATACCATAAGATGAAACAACATTAGAATAACTGGGATTCCAGAACAAGAAGAAAGAGAGAGGAGGCAGAAGGTATATTGGAGTGAATTTTAGCAGAGAATTACCCTAATATGGCAAAGGGAACGAGCATCAAAATCCACGAGGCACAGAGAACCCCCCTCAAAATCAATAAAAATAGGTCCATACCCGTCATCTAATAGTAAAACTTACTAGTCTTAGGGGCAAAGAGAAAATCCCAAAAGCAGCCCGGGACAAGAAGTCTGTAACATACAATGGTAACAATATTAGACTGGCAGCAGACTTATCCACAGAGACCTGGCAGGCCAGAAAGAACTGGCATGATATATCCAGAGCACTAAATGAGAAAACATGCAGCCAAGAATACTATATCCAGCTAGGCTGTCATTGAAAATAGAACAAGAGATAAAAAGCTTCCAGGACAAACAAAAGCTAAAAGAATTTGTAAACACTGAACCAGCTCATACAGGAAATATCAAAAGGGGTCCTCTAAGCAGAGAGCCTAAAAGTCGTAGCCCAGAAAGGAACAGAGACAATATACAATAACAGTCATCTTACAGGCAATACAATGGCACTAAATTCATATCTCTCGATAGTTACCCTGAATGCAAATGGGCTAAATGCCCCAATCAAAAGACACAGGGTATCAGAATGGATTAAAAAACAAAACCCATCTATATGCTGTCTATAAGAAACTCATTTTGGACCCAAAGACACCTCCAGATTTAAACGGAGGGGGTGGAAAACAATTTACCAGGCTAATGGACATCAAAAGAAAGCTGCAGTGGCAATCCTTATATTAGATATACTAGATTTTAAGCCAAATACTATGATAAGAGATGAGGAAGGACACTATATCATACTCAAAGGGTCTTTCCAACAAGAAGATCTAAGAATTTGAAATATCTATGCCCCTAACATGGGAGCAGCCAACCATATAAACAAATTAATAACAAAATCAAAGAAACACATTGACAATAATACAATAATAGTAGGGGACTTTAACACTCCCCTCACTGAAATGGACAGATCATCCAAGCAGATCAATAAGGAAATAAAGGCCTTAAATGACACACTGGACCAGATGGATATCACAGATATACTCAGAACATTCCAACCCAAAACAAGAGAACACACATTTTTCTCTAGTGCACATGGAACATTCTCCAGAATAGATCACATCCTGGGTCACAAATCAGGTCTCAACCGGTACCAAAAGATTGGGATCGTTCCCTGCATATTTTCAGACCACAGTGCTCTGAAGCTAGAACTCAATCACAAGAGGAAAGTTGGAAAGAACGGAGACTAAAGAGCATCCTACTAAAGAATGAACGGGTCAACCAGGAAATTAAAGAAGAATTTAAAAAATGTATGGGAACAAATGAAAATGAAAACTGTTAAAAAATGACAACTGTTCAAAATCTGGGAGACACAGCAAAGGCAATCCTGAGAGGAAAGTATATAGCGATACAAGCCTTTCTCAAGAAACAAGAAAGGTCTCAAATATACAATTTAACCCTACATCTAAAGGAGCTGGAGAAAGCAAATAAAGCCTAAACCCAGCAGGAGAAGAGAAATAATAAAGATCAGAGCAGAAATCAATGAAATAGAAACCAATAAAACAGTAGAACAAATCAATGAAACTAGGAGCTGGTTCTCTGAAAGAATTAATAAGACTGATGAACCCTGGCTAGACTTATCAAAAAGAAAAGAGAAAGGACCCGAATAAATAAAATCATGAATTAAAGAGGAGAGATCACAACCAACACCAAAGTAATACAAACAATTATAAGAACATATTATGAGCAACTATATGCCAGCAAATTTGACAATCTGGAAGAAATGGATGTATTCCTAGAGACATATAAACTACCACAACTGAACCAAGAAGAAATAGAAGACCTAAACAGACCCATAACCAGTAAGGAGATTGAAGTAATCATCAAAAATCTCCCAACAAACAAGAGCCCAGGGCCAGACAGCTTCCCAGGGTAATTCTACCAAACATCTAAAGAAGAATTAATATCTATTCTCCTGAAACTGTTCCAAAAAATAGAAGTGGAAGGAAAACTTCCAAACTCATTTTATGAGGCCGGCATTACCTTGATCCCTAAACCAGACAAAGACACCATCAAAAGAGAGAATTGCAGACCAATATCCTTGATGAACACGGATGCGAAAATTCTCACCAAAATACTAGCCAATAGGATCCAACAGCACATTAAAAGGATTATTCACCACGACCAAGTGGAATTTATTCCAGGAGTGCAAGTTGGTTCAACAACCTCAAATCAATCAATGTGATACAAGACATTAATAAAAGAAAGAATAAGAACCATATAATACTCTCAATAGATGCTGAAAAAGCATTTGACAAAGTACAGCACCCTTTCTTGATCAAAATTCCTCAAAGTGTAGGGATAGGGTGCATACTTCAATATCATCAAAGCCATCTATGAAAAACCCACAGCGAATATTATTCTCAATGGAGAAAACCTGAGAGCTTTTCCACTAAGGTCAGGAACACCGCAGGGATGTCCATTATGACTACTGCTGTTAAACACAGTACTAGAAGTCCTAGCCTCAGCAATCAGACAACAAAAGAAATTAAAGGCATCCAAATCAGCAAAGAAGAAGTCAAACAATCACTCTTTGCAGATGATATAATACATTATGTGGAAAAGCCAAAAGACTCCACTCCAAAACTGATAGAACTTGTACAGAAATTCAGTAAAGTGTCAGGGTATAAAATCAATGCACAGAAATCAGTTGCATTTCTCTACACCAACAACAAGACAGAAGAAAGAGAAACTAAGAAGTCAATTGCATTTACAATTGTACCCAAAACCATGAGATACCCAAGAATAAACCTAACCAATGAGGCAAAGAATCTGTATCCAGAAAACTATAAAGTACTCATGAAAGAAATTGAGAAAGACACAAAGAAATGGGAAAATAGTCCATGCTCATGGATTGGAAGAACAAATATTGTGAAAATGTCCATGCTACCTAAAGTAATCTACATGTTTAATGCAATCCCTACCCAAATACCATCTTTTTTTTTAATAAATTGAACAAATAATCCTAAAATTTATATGGAACCAGAAAAGACCTCGAATAGCCAGAGGAATGTTGAAAAAGAAAGCCAAAGTCGGTGGCATCACAGTTCCAAACTTTAAGCTCTATTACAAAGCTGAAATCATCAAGACAGTATGGTACTGGCACAAAAACAGACACGTAGACCAATGGAACAGAGAGCCCAGAAATTGACCCTCAACTCATGGTCAACTAATCTTTGACAAAGCAGGAGAGAAGGTCCAATAGGAAAAAGACAGTCTCTTCAATAAATGGTGTTGAGAAAATTTGACAACCACATGCAGAAAAGTGAAACTGGACCATTTCCTTACACCACACACAAAAATAGAGTCAAAATGGATGAAAGACCTTAATGGGATAAGGGAATCCATCAAAATCCTTGAGGCGAACACAGGCAGAAACCTCTTTGACCTCAGCTGCAGCAGTTTCTTCCTAGAAACATCACCAAAGGCAAGGGAAACAAGGGCAAAAATGAACTATTGTAACTTCATCAAGATCAAAAGCTTTTGCACAGAAAAGGAAACAGTCAACAAAACCAAAAGACAACTGACAGAATGGGAGAAAATATTTGCAAATAACATATCAGATAAAGGGCTAGTATCCAAAATCTATAAAGAACTTATCACATCCAACACCTAAAGAACAAAGAATCCGATCAAGCAATGGGCAGAAGACATGAACAGACATTTCTGCAAAGAAGACATACAAATGGCCAACAGACACATGAAAAAGTGCTCCATATCACTTGGCATCAGGGATATACAAATCAAAACCACAATGAGATATCACCTCACACCAGTCAGAATGGCTAAAGTTAACAAGTCAGGAAATGACAGATGCTTGCGAGGATGCGGAGAAAGGGGAGCCCTCCTACACTGCTGGTGGGAATGCAAGCTGGTGCAACCTCTCTGGAAAACAACAGGTTTTCCTGGAAAACCTGGAGGTTCCTCAAAAAGTTGAGAATAGAGCTACCCTACGACCCAGCAATTGCACTACCGGGTATTTACCCTAAGATACAAATGTAGTGATCCGAAGGCGCACATGCACCCGAATGTTTATAGCAGCAATGTCCACAATAGCCAAACTCTGGAAAGAACCGAGATGCCCATCAACAGATGAGTGGATAAAGAAGATGTGGTATATATACACAATGGAATACTATGCAGCCATCAAAAGAAATGAAACCTCACCATTTGCAATGACGTGGATGGAACTAGAGGGTATTATGCTGAGTGAAATAAGTCAATCAGAGAAAGACAATTATCATATAATCTCCTGATATGAGGAATTTGAGAGGCAAAGTGTGGGGTTTGGGTGGTAGGGAAGGAGAAAATTAAATAAGATGGGATTGGGAGGGGGACAAACCATAAGAGACCCTTAATCTCACAAAGCAAACTGAGGCTTGCTGGTGACAGGGGGAGTATGAAGAGGGTGGTTGGGTTACAGACATTGGGGAGGGTGTGTGCTATGGTGAGTGCTGTGAAGTGTGTAAACCTGGCGATTCACACACCTGTATCCCTGGGGCAAATAATACATTATGTGTTAATTTTAAAAAGTGATGTACAAAAATAATAATAATTATTAGCATAAAGAAACTCATTGATAGGGATGTCTGGGTGGCTCAGTTGGTTGGATGACGGCCTTTGGCTCAGATCATGATCCTGGAGTCCCGGGATCGAGTCCCGCATCGGGATCCCAGCTCCATGGGGAGTCTGCTTCTCCCTCTGACCTCCTCACTCATGCTCTCTCTCACTGTCTCTCTCTCAAATAAATAAAAATAAAATCTTAAAAAAAAAGAGAGAGAGAGAGAAAGAAACTCATTGATAATAATACAGTAATAGTAGGAGACTCTAACATCTCACTCACAGCAACGGGCACATCATCTAAGCAGAAGATCATGGAAACAAGGGCTTTGAACAATACACTGGACCAGATGGACTTAATGATATACTCAGAGCATTCCATCCTAAAGCAGCAGAATACACACTCTTCTTGAGCACACATGGAACATTCTCCAGAATTGATCACACACTGGGTCACAACTCAGGTCTCAACTGGTACCAAAAGACTGAGATCATACCATGCATATTATCAGACTGCAACACTATGAAACTTGAAGCCAAACACAAGAAAAAATTTGGAAAGATCACAAATACATGGAAGTTAAAGAACATCCTACTAAAGAATGAACAAGTTAACCAGGAAATTAAAAAGGAAATTTAAAAAAATACATGGAAACAAAAAAATGAAAATGAAAAAACAATAGCTCAGAATCTTCGGGCTGCAGCAAAGGCAGTTCTAAGAGGGAAATATATAGCAATACAGGCCTTTGTCTAGAAACAAGAAAAGTCTCAAATACACAATCTAACTTTACACCTAAAGGAGCTAGAGAAGGAGTAGCAAATAAAGCCTAAGCCAGCAGAAGACAGGAAATAATAAAGTTTAGAGCAGAAACCGGGGTTCCTGGGTGGCACAGTCAGTTAAGCATCTGTTCAGGCCAGGATCTCAGGGACCTGGGTGCTTGTCAGGGAGTCTGCTTCTCCCTTTCCCTCTGATCCTTCCTCCTTCTCATTCTCTCTCTCCTGAATAAATAAATAAAACTGTTTAAAAAAAGATTAGAGCAGAAATAAATAATACAGAAAGAACCAAACAAAAACCCCAATAGAACAGATCAATGAAACTAAGAGCTGGTTTTCTGAAAGAATTAATAAAATCGATAGACCAGACCTCCCGCTACACTTATCAAAAACAAAGAGAAAGGATAAGGCACCTGGGTGGCTCAGTCAGTTAAGCGTCTGTCTTCAGCTCAGGTAATAATTTCCAGGGTCCTGGGATCAAGTCCCACAATGGGCTCCCTGCTCATCAGAGAGTCTGTCTGTCCTTCCCTTTCTACCTGCTGCTCCCCCTGCTTGTTCTCTCTCCCTCTTTCTCTCTGGAAAATAAATAAATAAAATCTTGAAAAGAAAAGAAAAGAGAAAGGACCAAAATAAATAAAATCACGAATGAAAGAGGAGAGATCACAATCAACACCACAGAAATACAATCGTAAGAGAATAATATGAAAAAACTACATGCCAGCAAATTAACAACCTGGAAAAAATGGATAAATTCCTAGAAACATACAAACTACCAAAAACCCAAAACAGGAACAGAAAACTCGAACAGACCCATAACCAGCAATTAGATTGAATCAATAATCAAAAAACTCTCAACAAACAAAAGTCCAAGACCAGATGGTTTCCCAGGGGAACTCAACCAGACATTTAAAGAGTTAATAGCCATTCTTCTCAAACTATTTTAAAAATAGAAAAGGAAGGAAACCTTCCAAATTCATTCTATGAGGCCAGCATTATTCTGATACCAAAAACCAGGTAAAGACACTGCTAAAAAAAAGAGAACTATAGGCCAAAATTCTTGACAAACACGAATGCAAAAATTCCCAATAAGATACAACCAAACTGAATCCAACGATACATTTAAAAGCATTCACCACAATTGAGTGGGATTTATTCAATATAAAGGATGTTTCAGTATTTGGAAATCAATCAGTGTGACACACCACATCAACACGAGAAAGGATAAGATCATTTCAGTAGACACAGTGAAAGCATTTGACAAGGTACAACATCCACAACATCCATTCATGACAAAAATCCTGAACAAAGTAGGGATAGAGGGAACATACCTCAACACAGTAAAAGCCATAAAAGAAAATCCAGGGACACCTGAGTGGCTCAGTGAGATAAAGCCTCTGCCTTTGGCTCAGGTCATGGTCCCAGGGTCCTGGGATCAAGCCCCGCATCAGGCTCTCCGCTCAGCAGGGAGCCTGCTTCCCTTCCTCTCTCTCTGCCTGCCTCTGCCTACTTGTGATCTCTGTCTGTCAAATAAATAAAATATTTTAAAAAAGAAAATCCACAGTGAGCATCATCTTCAATGGGGAAAAACTGAGAGCTCTTTCCCTAAGGTCAGGAACAAGACAGACATATCCACTCTCACCACTGTTATTCCACATAGTGCTCGAAGTCCTAGCCTTAGTAATCAGACAACAAAAAGAAATAAAAGACATCTGAATTGGCAAAGAAAAAGTCAAACTTCCACGATTTGTAGACATGATATTCTAGAAAATCCAAAGGACTCTACCAAAAAACTGCTAGAACTGGTTCATGAATTCAGCAAAGTGGCAGGGTAAAAATCAATGTACAGGTCTGTTGCGTTACTGCACACTAAAAGTGAAGTAGAAGAAAGGGAAAACAAGGAATCAATCCCATTGACAATTGCACCAAAACCAGTAAGATACCTAGGAATAAAACTAACCAAAGTGGTACAAGATCTGAAAACTATAGAATAGTTATGAAAGGAATTGAGGAGGACACATGGAAAGGCATACTATGCTCATGGATTGGAAGAACGAATATCCATGATATGTCTATACTCCCCAAAGCAATCTACACATTTTACACAATCTCTATCAAAATACCAAAAATATTTTTCACAGAGCTAGAACAAACAATCCTGACATTTGTTTAGAGGCACAAAAAAACCCTGAATAGCCAAAGCAACCCTAAAAAAGAAAACCAAAGCTGGGGGCATCACAATTCTGGATTTCAAGCTGTCATTATCAAGCTGTCATCATCAAGACTTCTTGGTACTAGCACAAAATAGACACATAGATCAGTGGAACAGAATAGAAAATCCTGAAATAACCCATATCTCTATGGTCAACTAATCTTTGACAAAGCAGAAAAGTACATCCAGTGGAAGAAAGACAGTCTCTTCAACAAATGATGTCCAGAACACTGGACAGCCACATGCAGGAGAATGAAACTGGACCATTTCCTTACACCACACACAAAAATAAATTCAAAATGAATGAAAGACCTAAATGTGAGACCTGAAACCATAAAAATCCTGGAAGAGAACACTGGCAGTAATTACTGTGACATCAGTCATAACAACATGCTTCTAGTTATGTCTCCTGAGGCGAGGAAACAGAAGCAAATATTAACTATTGGGACTTCACTAAAACAACAAGCTTCCGCACAGTGACAGAAACAACCAACAAAACTAAAACACGACCTATGGAATGGGAGAAGATATTTGCAAATGACATACCTGATAAAGGGTGAGTATCCAAAATCTATAAAGACCTTGTAAAACTCAACACTCAAAAAAAAACAAACAATCCAATCAAAAAATGGGCAGAAGACATGAACAGACACTTTTCCAAAGAAGACACCCAAATGGCCAACAGACACATGAAAAGAAGCTCACCATCACTCATCATCAGGGAAATACAAATCCAAACCACGGTGAGACCCCACCTCACACCAGTCAGAATGGCTAAAATCAACAACACAAGAAACAAGAGGTGTTGGCGAGGGTGTGGAGAGAGGGGAACCTTGTGCACTGTTGGTGGGAAGGCAAGCTGGGGCAGCCACTCTGGAAAACAGTGTAGAGGTTCCTCAAAAGGTTAAAAATAGAGCTGCCTTATGACTCAGCAATAGCACTACTGGGTATTTACCATCCTCCCCCCACCCCGACAAAAACACTAATTTGAAGGAACACAGGCATGCTGATATTTATAGCAGCATTATCCGCAATGGCCAAACCATGGAAATAGCCAGGTGTCCATAGAGACATGAATGGATAAAGAAGATGTGTATATTCACAATGGAATATCACTCAGCCCTAAAAAAGGATGACATCTCACCATTTCAATGACATGGATGGAGCTAGAGGGTATTATGCTGAGCGAAAAAAGTCAGAGAAAGACAAATGATCTCACTGACATATGGAATTTAAGAAACAAAGCAAACGAACAGAGGAACCAAAAAAGAGACAGATAGAGAGAGGCAAACCAAGAAAGACTCAACTCGAGAGAACTCACGGATGGCAAAGAGGGGTGGACGGGGGCTGGGGGAAGTAGGGGTGGGGGGTCAGGGGCACCCGTCCTGAGGAGCACTGGGTGACGTACGAAGTGTTGAATCACTGTATTGTTCATCTGAAACAGATACGACTCTCTATGTAACTACCTGGAATTTAAATAAAAACTTTTAAAAAACACTCCTTAGCGGCCCACGTATAGAAACGTTTCTCAGAACAGCCCTCGTATACAAGCAGGAACCGCGGAGTCACTGACAAGCTTGAGGGCTTCACCACACTGTCCTTCATTCAGTACACGTTGTAAGTGCACAGGTATAAAATAGGTTTCTTCAACTATTGTACATTGGGCGCCTGGGTGGCTCAGTGGGTTGAGCATCAGCCTTTGGCTCAGGTCATGATCCAGGAGTCTGGGGATCGAGTCCCGCCTCAGGCTCCCTGCTCAGCGGGGAGTCTGCTTCTCCCTCTGACCTTCCCCATCTCATGCTCACACACTCTCTCTCTCTCAGATAAATAAATAAAATCTTTAAAATAAATAAATAAAATTATTGTACATTTATTGAAATAAGCTCAGTGTTATTTCATTGACAGAGCATGTTCAAAACAGCATAAATAAAGCCACGTGTGTAAAAGATGCTTGCGGAGTGACACAATCTGAGTCCCCCGGGCAGGGTCCCCTCAGGGACAGAATGTGCTCCCCACACGCACTGCCCTTAGTACCCTCTGTGGAGGCCCTGGGGTAAAACATGGTCCTGAAACGCCAGCTCCGCACACACGCCACGGAGCATGGCGGAAAATAAAAAGAGGGAGAGGACAGCAGAGCCAGCCCCGCGGGCAGTTCCCGTGTGGGAGTCATCCCCAGAATGGAGTCCACACACCCAAATACTGGACTCGCGCTCGGGACGGCAGCGGACGAGATGAGAAGTGGGATTTATATAAAACAGAAGAAAATGGAACGTGTAGGACAGGGAAAGCACGATGACTGGAAAAGAAAACTCAGCAGTGGGGCGCCTGGGTGGCTCAGTGTGTTGAGCCGCTGCCTTCGGCTCAGGTCATGATCTCAGGGTCCTGGGATCGAGCCCCGCATCGGGCTCTCTGCTCAGCGGGGAGCCTGCTTCCTCCTCTCTCTCTGCCTGCCTCTCTGCCTGCTTGTGATCTCTGTCTGTCAAATAAATAAGATCTAAAAAAAAAAAAAAAAGAAAGAAAGAAAACTCAGCACAGCCAAAGGCGCGAACGAGCGGCCGCATCGCCTTCCCGGGAGCAAACCAACAAGGAGGGTCAGGATTAGGGCCGAAGGGCTTTCCTTCCTTAGCTGAGGATTCTGACTTGGTCACAGACCTTTGACAGGCACCGTCCCAGGCCCCGTGGGGAAGCAGCAATGGGTACCGTGGGCCCTCACCTTTGGGGGTGTCCAGCCGAGTGGGGGGACAGGAACGTTAGCGGCACTGGGGTGGACAGGACTGCAAAGCACAGGTAATCGGACCCCATAAAGCACCGTCTTGTTATTTGATCACCTGTTTTCCCAAGGAAAGATGTCAAATAGGAACTCCAAGCCTCACCCCTAGCCTTTGACAGGTCAGCCCGCCAGGAAGTACGGTTGCAGGAATTACCGGTATAAACACCTAGCAACGGTCCCACGGCTCTGCTCGCCCGGTTGCTGTGATGGGCATCTCACTACCTATCGGCATGGCCACCCTTGACCCCAAAGCTACCCTGGAGCTTGGGAGCAGTGCCTGGCCGCAGTCCAGGTCAGCTGTGCCTGCGGCGTGCTCGGGTCGTAAGGATGCAGCGCAGGAACATGAGGAGTAAAGAGTGTCACTGACCTTCGGGGGAAGAGTGGGAACTTTCAAGGTTATGACGATCGAAAATTCTTCAGGGAAGAGGTCACATCGGAAGAAAATCCTTGATGCCGGGAAGCTCACGGCGTGGGGGGCGGCGGCCGAGAGCTGGAGTCCTCGCACGCCGTGGGCCTGTGTCACCCTGATTCCACCTGCAGCTCCGTGTGCAGAGACGGCCTCTGCCAGGATGTCCAGGGGGCGCAGGTCTGTGTCAGGGAAACCACAGGTAGGTTATGCAGGCTCCCACAAATCTCCCCTTTACCAGCAGGGAACTGAGGCCCTGAGGGTCAACAATGCACCTGTAGTACCCCCCACCCCGGATTTGCCCAGAAGGAGCCACAGTGTACATTTCGTGGCATGCTGTTCCCAGTCAGCGGCCACGCGCTGTGTTGAGCACGGGAGGGGAACGGAGGGTGGCTGGGTCCCTGGTCCGGCCCCAGGGAGTGCCTGCCCTACAGCAGCCAGGCCCCATCAGTCCAGGGACCACCAAGTGTGGCGTGCCCCAGGCTCTCAGCAGGCTCTGTGACACGCGTCTCCACGTGCTGTGGAAGGCTGTGGCTTCCGGCGTGACCTGCAAGCCACCCTGGGCCTGGGCCCCACGCCTCGTGCCCTCCTTAGAGACAGATCCGCCCCTGGAGAACCTCCACGCTACAGTTCAAGATCATCAGAACGTAGCTGACGGGCTGGCCTGGCCTCAGGTGAGGCCGGATGATAGGAAAGGGAAACAGGGGACCCAGACAGCATCTGTGGCCAGAGGAGGTGTTTCTGGACCAGCTCACGGGGCCCAGCCTCTAGGAAGGAGGGGGGCAGAGCCCACGGCTACCGCTTGGACCCTGCCCGACCTGGCCACTGCATGCCAGATCACAGCTGCCAATCGCCAGTGACTGGCTGTGGGATACAGAGTGGGTCACCAGCAAGCCTTGGGTACAGCAGGGGACACTGCGGTCCTTCGGGAGAGGGGCGGCGACAAGGACGGGACCTGCCCACGTGTGCCGTGCGCCCTGCGCGGTGGAGGAACAGCTCAGGGAGGGAGGTGAGCGGCCCCCTGCTGATCTCAGCTGGAAGCCTGTGCACAGCGTGGGGGCTGGGGGGAGTGGGGGCCAGCGTGGGGAGCAGCAATGTCGGGAGGACACGTCTGATGACCTCTGGGAGGGCTGAGAGGAGAGGGCGGCATCTTCGCGTCGCCATCAGTACTTATGTGGTACAAAGCGCAAGGAGAGAGCGCGGAGAGGGGACCAGGGGAGCGTGTGCTGAATGGGGGGGCTCCCTGGAGCAAGTGGGGGGTCGCAATCGTGGGAGAAGGGTCTGCACCTGCCAAGGACAAGGGCACCCCCGGGCCGCGGTGTGTGTCGGCACAGGTCCCAGACAGACTCCAGAGAGGAAGTGGGCATCTCCCCGGAAGCCTGTGCTCTGGGACCCAGACTCGGACAGGGCCCCCGGGTTGGATTCCAAGTGCTGCAGGGTCGTGTCTGGTCGGGGTCCCTGGAGCTCGTGAGGCTCTTAGGAAACACTGGGTCCTAAATTCACCCTCAAAATGCTGAGAGACACTGGGACCGGCGGCCGTTTCAGCTGAGGCTGCACCAGGGTCTGGCCCCTCATCCAGGACACGGGAGTCCACCTCTAGCCACTGGCAAGCGCCCAGAGGTGCCGCAGCCTGGCTGAGCCCTGGGGCACGGGGGCACTAGCAGCAGGGGAACCCTGAATCTGGCTAATCCTGGGAGAGCCTCTCCCTCCATTGTTTGATCAAACAGCGCCTTCCTGGTTGTCCTCCCCCAGCCCCACCCCTGCCTTGCAGCCCATGCAGATGAGCCGGCTTTGCTCTGACAGATGCTCCGTCGTCAGCATCCGGTTCCCCACCTACGCCTCGTCTGCGGGCTGCACACACAGCTGGAGGGTTTCCCAGGTTAACATGGGCGGAGAGGTGTGCACCTCCCTGGAAACGCTCCTGCTCGATGCAGGGATGAAGGGTGACCGAGTCTACAAAATCAGAGCCACCGGGAGAAGGTCAGACGGTGATGAAGCCCTGGAGGTTAATTCTAATCAGTTAGACACGCAGTCACTGCACCGGCTGTATTCAGCTGAGAGGCTGTATGCATGAGCAGAGCCTGGACGGGCCACCTACAGTTGGCCTCCGCACCAGCTAGCCTGGAAGCCATCGGCCCCAAAAGGCCGGCACTTGGCCAACGAGGGGCCAGTCACGTGGGGGGGGGGCGCCTAGAGGTAGCTACCTGCAGCTTCCCCACACCACAGTCCCCGTGGGGCCCATGTGAGCGTCTCTCTTTCCACTACAAGTTCTCTCCCTTCCTTGCTTTGAGCCTCTGGCAAACCCAGGGCTAGTGGGGTACCCCCTGTTACAGCCAGCTTGGAATAAACAGCCTTTGCTTCTCATTTAGGTGGTCTCTCTTTATTCTACAAAGGCTTTTTGAAAGAGCAGCTTCAGAAACTCCTTTTGTCCTCAAGGTCTTTATAGTTCAGCAGAAAGATGTGGTGGGAACCACGAATACCCAAACTCGAAACTGGCTACATGAAAGGTCCTAAAACAGCCTCAAGGTCTTAAGGTCTGGGCCACCACCTCAGAGGTGTGAGTCACCAGACCTCTCAGAGCCTCAGCTTACTCATCTGTCAGATGGGATGGTGGCGACATCCCCGTCAGGGACCCAGCTGAGCTGCCGAATGTTGGGGGAGCCAATGACAGCCCCAAGCAAACTGGCAGAAGCAGTGAAGACTTGTCACCCACTGCAGTAGTTGAGCAGGAGGCTAAGGCCACAGGAAGCACTGACCTCCCACCCCCCGTGGTGGGGGCCATGCCTAGGAGCCCAGGACAAAGGCTTCCCATGGGTTGATGAGCCCCGAGGCCCAGGAAAGAGGAGGAGGGAAGGCTGGGCATGGAAAAGTACTGGGTACTGAGTCAGAGTGGGGGGGGGAGGACAGTAGCTTCCAGGTGCCGTACAAGGAGGCCTCTGACGGAGGTGCCAGGGCTACAAGTGCAGGTGGTCCTCCGAGGGGGGCTGGCAGACCTGGGTCCCCGCTGAAGTTCCCCCAGGATGGCAGTGCCCTGGCTGTGTCCCAAGCCTGGTGTGTGGTGGGGCATCGTGTGTCCCCCGCTGGGGGACGCCTTTGTGATTGCCCGTGGCCGGGCCTGATAGATCACGCATAGGATTTTTGACTGGGAGCCAGGCTCTCTGTGCCCCAGAACTGTTCCCTGGGAAGGCTTCCTATACTGAAGCCCGCCAAGACCCAAGTTACTTGGAAGAAGCCACCCGCGTCAGCTGGAGATGCAGGCGTGAGGCCCCGCCCCTAAGCCAGGTGGACTGCACTCTGGACGGTCTCCAAGAAGGGGTTCTCCCACTGGGGCGGGAAAGGAAGCAGAACCAAGTGGCCAAGAAAATCCTCCTCCTCTGTGGATTTCACTGATTTAATTTGTGTTCCCAGGTCCCAGGAGGAGTTTATTTCCAGGAAGTTAGGTTAGGATATTATAAAGGTTGTCCTGTGGGACAGTAAGACTAAATGTATAGCCACCATCACAAAACATGCAAGCTCAGGCCCAAGCTCAGGCAGGTGGATCCATAGAGAGCAGAGATGGAGAACTTGAATGCCCGGTCGGTAAGCAGTCTCTGCAGATCAGTGGGGAGAGCAGGCCATTGAGAGAAAGTGATGGGAAAGCTGGCTGTCTGTGGGGAGAAAACCAGGCTGAACTCCTCCGCTAACAGAATATACAGTTTACCCCTCCAGGAGGGGTGAATGGTGCCACTTCCAAGTTAGAGGGAGAGTTGGCAGCCATCTCTGTGACTTTGGGACACAGGTGATTCCCCAGACAAGCTCAACAAAAACAAATAATGAGAAAGAAGCCAGCACACTTGCTCACATCATAACAAGAACTTCTGCTCAGGAAGGACACAATGGGTGAAGCCAGTAATCCCAGGACAGAATGAGAAAGGTGTTTGCCATACCCTGAAAGGTACAGAAGGAACAGGGAGTCCCTGAAAACCAACAAGGAAAATATAAGAACAATCCTCAGAAGGAAAGAAAGAAAGGAAGGAAGAGAAAAAAAAGGCAACCTAAAAAAGAAGAAACCCAAAGGGTTCACACAAGACAAAATGCTCAAGTCAACATGAATCAGAGAAATGCAAACCAAACAGTAATAAGACACCACTCTTCTCCTACTACACTGGCTAAAAAAGGGAAATAGGAAAACAACGTGAAGATAGAGCATACATGGGAAAATAACTCCTGTCCCTTTTGTGTGTTCTTTCCTGCTTTTCTTAACTTGTTTTTTTTTTTTTCTTTTCTTAACTTGTTTTAAAGGAAGTCATGGAATGTAAACAGATTGGCACACTGGGCTTTGAGCGGGACTCCTGGACACTCTGGGGCTGCAGCATGGATGCATCTGAAGCTTGGGAGGCAAAGGCATTGGGTGATCAAGCCACTGGAGCCTCAGGGAGGCCCCAAAATGGCAGTGACACCAAGAATCACCTCGCAAAGACGTAGTAGAGTCTTTGAGTAGAGCTCTGTGGCCAGCCTGTGCTGTGCCCTCTACACACATCAATACTTTTAAATTCATACTTGTCCACCTCAGTCATCTGTCAAAGTCAAAGTGTTCTTGGGGTGCACAACACTCCCCAAAGGGTCAAGCAGACAGTATAGCAAGGACCGTGGCCTTGACGCCCAGCTCTCCTGGGATGTGCCATGTCCTGCAGCTTCTGTCATGGGCCTTTTTGAGGCTCGGTCTCCTCGTGAGCAATAGGGGATGGTATCTTCCTTTCTTGTAGGGGTCCAGGAGGGACTGAAAATACTGTCTGGCAGGCAGAAGTTGCTCCCCAGAAATGGACAGCCTCACAGTAACTGACTTGGAAGTGGTGGAAGTGGACGGCCCAGCCTCATGATGCAGTCAGCCCTGTGCCAGGCCACATTTTAGGTCAACTATTAACTTCCCACATGAGCTTGTGGGAGGATATGTGTTTTCCTGCAGGAATGCAGGCTGCCAGGGCTGGTGAAGCAGGACCCTTGAATAAGATCCATGTGGCTAGTACACAGCTGATGTTAAGTTTACCTTACGTAAATCAGCAAAAGGGCATCTGGCGGTGTGCCTTAATCAGCTGGCACAAAAAACCCCACACATAGTCTGGGGATAAGTCGACTCACTGGACTCACACTTGCCAGCCCAAAACTAGAACCTTCCTTTCTCACTTTTCTTGCGTGTTGTCCACTGTGTATAAGAAGCACCTGGCCTCACTGGGCACATGGACATTCAGGAGGCAAAAGACAGTGCATGAATCTGCAGACCACAGGGCTGGCATGGGGACAAGGGGGCTTAATCTGAGCTCTTCCCAAGACAGGATGCTCAGCTGCCCTCCGGGTCCCGCCCACAGAGCTTGTCTCTAATGATCCAAAATGCCACCTCTTGGTCTCCTCTGCCAGGAGCTGAGAGTGGGGAGAGGAGAAGATGAAGCTCTAGTCCCTACCCCCAGGGCATCTTTGTAATAAAAACATGACTCTCTCCTGCCAGGCATGATTATCTCTGCAATCCAGCCAGCTTTCCATGTTCCCTTATCTCACGTCCTCCTGGCGAGTGAGAACAGGAACAGAGGATGAATCCGGCTGTAGTGGCCTCGGGCTGCAGGATGTGGAAGTCCAAATGCTCAGCACCTAGATGTTTGCCTGCCTGCCAATCCCATTGTGTGAGAGTCCTCATCAACTCTATTGCCCTTCAGATATGTGCACTGAATCCAGGAATTATGAAATCGGAGCCAGCAAGGGCCAACAGATGAGGCTGATGGGGGTAGCTAAAGGAGGAGGAAGTTTCTAGTAGTAAGTGCTTCCATTAGAAGAGAAGGTGGGTATCAGATCCACTATCTAAGCTTTAAATTAATAAACTTGAAAATGGAAGGATAAGTCAGTGTAATTGTATGTAATATAACTCAATGTAACAAGAAAACAAGAAAAACAGAGGAGATCAATTGAAACCAAAGTGTATTCCTTGAGAAGTTGAATAAAATTCCAGCCAGATTGACCAGGGGGCGGGGAAAAACCAGAAGAAATAATTTACCAATATCAAGAACAAAAGATGGGACATTACCAAATATTTTTCACAAATTAAAGAATAATGAAGGACTTCCACAAGCAACATTATGCCTTCTATTCAAAACCTTGTGTGAAATGGACCAACTCTTCAGTAGGCACTATATTAAAGAAGAAACAGATGGCCAGAAAGTCCTTTATCTATTAAGGAAAACTCCAGTTTCTCAGGAGATTCTCCCAAATATTTAAAGAAGACCAAATACTGACTCTACACAATCTTTTCTAGAAAATAGAAGAGAAGGAGATACCTGACAACTTTTGTCAAAACTGAAGTCATTACAATAAAAGACTACAGATCGATAGACTCATAAAAATAGACACATAGGTCCCGAATAACATATTATAAACCAAATCCAACAACATGTAAAAAGGAAAATACATCACAACCAAGTGGGGTTTATCTGGGACTTCAGGACTGGTTGAACATTTTTTAAAATTTTTATTTATTTGTTTTTTGACAGAGAGAAAGAGCAAGAGCAGAAACAAAAGCTGGGGGAGCAGCAGGCAGAAGGAGACACAGGCTTCCTGCCGAGCAGGGAGCCTGATGCGGGGCTCGATTCCAGGACCCTGGTATCAAGATCTGAGCTGAAGGTAGACGCTTAATGACTGAGCCACCCAGGCGCCCCTGGGTGAATATTTTAAAAATCAATTAATGTAAGTACATGGCAACTCTCTGTACTGGCTTTGTGATTTCCTGTACATCTCTAATTATTTCAAAATAAAAGGCTTTAAGAAATCAATTAATGTAATTCACCATATTAACAGACTAAAAAAGAAAATTGTATAATCATCTCAATAAATGCATAAAAGCATTCCATGAAATCCAACGTCCATTTATGATATAATCTCTCAGTAACAAGCAGCAGCTTTTTATCCTGAGAAAGCTAATCTAGACAAAACCTCAGCTACCACCATCCAGCAAGCCCAAAGACTGAATGTCTCCCCCTGAGTTCAGGCACATGTTAGCACACACACAAGCATTTCCTTGCTCTGCCCACTAAAGAAGTGACACCCCAGCAGCCTGAGCACACCTAGCTCCAGATCGTGGTTTCTAAATACCATCATCCACTAAAAGGAGCAGGGCCCCCTGGAGAAGTGGTTGATCCCAGGAATGGGGCGGGGAGATTTCCAGGGGAGCTGGAACCGAATGTGGGAGGTTGGGGAGTTGCAAGCATGCTGACAATACAGGAGCCACGTGAAGGAGTCCCCAAGGCTCAAAGCCAGAACACAGTGAATAAGAAAAATGATGATTGATACTGGATTATTACTCAAATAATAAAACAATAATATCCTTTAGTTTAATGAAATAAAATAAAACCAGAACAGGTAAATACAAGGAGGAAAAGGGGCATCTCCTCCTTGTAGAGACGAATTTCAGTTAATGAGTGGAGGTGGAGTAGGGAACTAGAAACTCACCATCAGAGCACCACAGTGAGTATGGTGTCTAACATAACATACTAAAGATAAAAAATTAAAAATTAAAAAAAGAACATCACAGTGACCTTGCTGTGGGCATGGCCCCCAGGGGGGACACTAAAACCATTAGACAGACATGACAGCAGAAACAGGATACTTGCAAAGTCTCGTAGAATCTCCCCCCGGTGCAAATATTTATTAATTACAAAGGGGACAAATAGACATATCCCCAGTGACTAGACACAGCAACAACATGTGCCCCTGCTTCACTGGACAGGTTACTTCTGTGGGATTCATCCCCAAACACAATAACCTCACTCTAATTGTGAGGAAACCTCGGACAACCCCAAATTTCTACAACGCACGTGATCAAGGCTCTTCAAAAGTGTCAAGATACAAAGGATAAGGAAAAACCAAGAAACTGTCTCAGACTAGAGAAGAGTAAGGAAATCTTACAATGCACATGGGGACCTGGACCAGAAAGGGGACATTTATGGGCAATGGGTCTGTCCTTCAGTGAACAGTAATGTGCCAATGTTGATTTCTAAGATTTGTCACCGATCTATGGATATGTAAGATGTTCCTAGAGGAAGCTGGGTGAGGGCATGTGTAGCCACTGTGCTCTTTTTACAATTATTCTGTAAATGACATGAAAGCACAAAGTGTCCCATGAGCTCAGCCATGCCAGGACAAGCAGATGTGCAGGCGTGGCTGGTCTGTCATGCCACGTGCCACCTGTGCCCCATCTTTCACCAGCTGTGGACTGTAGTCCCCAAGAAAGGAGGCCTGCTCCACCTTTTCTTCCATCCCAGACCCTGGCCTTGAGTCTGCTTCAGAGCAGGTGCTTGCTAAGAGTCAAATTGTGTCCCAACCCCGGTACCTGCAGAAGTGACCTTACCTAAAAGATGGTCATCACAGATGATCGATACAACGAGGTCATTGGGGGAGAGGTGTCCCAACCCAGTACGACTGGCATCCTTGTAAGATGAGAAAACGGGAATGCAGGCGGGCACACAGGGAGGATGGATGAAGGCAGAGGTGGTGGGGAGACGCTTGTACAAAACTAAAGAACCCCAAGATAGCCAGAAAACTCCCAAAGCTAAGAGAACATGGAACAGATTCTCCATCTTGGCCCCAGGACGAAACAACCCTGCCAGTCCTTGATCTCAGACATCCAGCCTCCAAATGACGGATCTCTGCTGTGGAAGCCCCGTCTGCGGTTAGCCACAGGACACTCGCAGCGCAGCATACAACTCATGACTCATCACCGTTACACAGAAACCAAGTAAGCCTCCAAGCACAGAGGCACTTGATGGTGCTCGGCCAGCAGAGCAGTCCACCACAGTGCTCGCCCAGACCTGGGCCTGGGACCCAGCCCCCAACACCCGGGTATGCCACTTGGGCCCCCAACGACCCCATTAAAAAAGCAAGAAACCTGCATGCCACCCCCCAAACTTGCCTTCTAGACTGAAAACAGTTAGAGATCCCAGATCAGCTTCCAGAGTGTCGTGAGCTAAGCAGGGACTCCAGGAAGTGGAACAGCTGTGGCTGGTTCCGCAGGACCTGGCTCTTGGCACCAAGGCGGGGAGCTCCTGGGGGGACTAATGCCCGATAGCACAAGCCAGAAGGGTATGAAGAGAAAGTCAGGGCACCCGGCACACACTCACTTTCACACACTCGCTCACACACTCACACTCACACTCACAGCCTCCTCCAGCCCCGCTGCCCCTACCATGGCCACGTCTACCCTTGTCCCTCTGCTCTAGCAACCAGAGCTACACGGCAGCCGTGTTTGCCTGCCTGGCTCCTGTGACTCCTGCCCCAACTCCTCCTGGAGACAGGTGGACGACTGCCCAGGGAGCTGCTACGAACCCCCCTGCCCATCCCCACCTGCTGTGCCCCCAGTTGCTGCACCTAGTTTCCTGACTGATCCTCATCACACCCCTGCCAGCTGCGGGTCCAGCCCCTGCCAACCAGCCTGCACCAGCTCCTGCCAGCCCTCCTGCTGCAGCTCCTCCCCATGCCAGGAAGACTGCTGTGTGTCTGTCTGCTGCACCCCTGTTTGCTGCAAGCCCATCTGCTCTGGGCCTTCTCCCTGCTCAGCCCCTCCTGCCACCAGCTCAGCCTCTGTTCCCTGTCCTGCTGCAGACCCTCCTCCTGCGAGTCCCTACTCTGCCGCCCCATGTGCCCAGCCTGCCCCAGGCCCACCTTAGCCCAGAGGTCCTGCTGCAGATGAGATACATCCCCCACGCAGCCAGCTGAGCTCAGGTCCTACCCAGTGACTAGGGTCCTGCCAGCCACCCCTCCTCAATCCGTTCTTGACCCTTCTTAAGGGGCTGCCCCACTGAGGACAGGGGCAGGTCCCACCTGGAAGCTGATCTCTGTGTCCCGAATTGCTCCAGCACGTGGACCATTCCTTGTGTCTGCTGGTCCAGCCTCCTGTTGAGCCACAGACATAGACAAACCAAACATCCACACTCAGTGCTGTGGCCCTAGAAAGGTCTCCTAGAACATCCCCATGGCAGTGGCCTCCCCTCCATATCTCTCACTCTGCATGAGGGTCAGCCCAGCCTCCATCCACCTGTCTCTGTGTCCTCAGCTCAGTGACCCATCAGCTGTCTCTGGATGCACTTAAGGAAACTGACCAATAAACATTCAAGACCAACCAGAGCCCTGGCTGCATGTGTCATTACTCCCAGCCCAACCACATGTCCACTTCCCCCCTCTGTACACAACACTGCTGTCCTGCAGGACCCTGTATGGCTTCCTGTGACTCCCTGGGGTCCCAGATGGACAGCAGAGGGTGGGGATAGGTATTGCAGCCCTTGGCCCTTGGGGCCATCCCATGGGCTCATCCTTCGCCCTCCTGTACTTGTCCTTGACTTGCCGCTGTCACTCCTCAACAATGCCCATTCAATCGGGATTAGGATCTGCGAGATCCATGTTTTCCCAGAGCATGTCTCAAATGCCCTCCTAACTTCAAAATTGGCAATGTTCATCTCTGTATTGCCTAAAATCTTCTCCCTTATGCCCCACTGATATCCCTGGCATGGAGTCAGGAGCACCGTTTGCTGAGGGGTGTTATCTGTTACACGTACAGATCCCAGAAGTCCACATATTAATGGTCGTCCTAAACCTGCCTGAGAATAAAGCCTTCTCTCGATCTGCATAACAAAACCTAAAGACAAGCACAGAAACATCACAATTATCAAGCCAATCCACAAGTGGTAAGTGCCAGACAGTGAGCAAGGCCCGTCACTCCTTAAAGGAAGGAAAGAACATACAGCATTCAACAGTATTACCACTATTATTTTATTGAAACTCAGCATCCAATAAAAAACTGGTGGACACATTTTTTAAAGATTTTATTAATTTTGGGGACTGGAGGAGATTATGCTAAGTGAAATAAGTAGAGAAAGTCAATGATCCTCTGGTTTCACTTATTTGTGTGGAAAACATAAGAAATATTGTGGAGGACATGGGGAGATGGAGAGGAGAAGGGAGTTGGGGGGAAATCAGAGGGGGAGACCGACCATGAGAGACTGTGGGTGGGCTCTGAGGAACAAACTGAGGGTTTTCGAGGGGAGGAGGTGGTGGGGGATGAGTTCGCACAGTATTAGGTATTAAGGAGGTCATAGATTGCAATGGGGGCACCGGATGGTATATGCAAACAATGAATCTTGGAGCACTACCTCAATAAACCTAATGATGTGTACTGTGTGGTGACTAACATAACATGATTCCAAAAAAGATTTTTTTGTTTATTTGTGAGAGCACACCCCTGCACACAAGTGGGGGCAGGGCAGGGGGAAGGGAGAGGGAGAGAGAATCTCAAGCAGACTCTGCAGTAAAATGTGGAGCCCAACACAGGGCTCCGTCCCACGACCCTGCACATCATGACCTTGAGCCCAAAAGCAAGAGTTGGGGGACGCCCAACTGACTGAGTCACCCAGGTGCCCCAACAATCACATTCCGAGGAAAAATCCTCCCTCATTAATCCCGAGGCAAACAAGAACCTCTCCCCCCCCCCCGAAGAAACCCCCCCCCTGTCCGCCCCCCCCCCCTGCTGGACTTAGCAGGCTAAGGCAGTTAAAACAATGATGATAAATGTATTCCTGGATTTCAAGGGAACCCATGAGCCCCAAAGGAGGCGAAATGTAAGATCCCCCCCCGAGAACTAAATGGAACTCCAAGAGCCAAGAAAAACTTACAATAAAAAATTAAAGGATGTGGCAATGGGGAGGGAGACCCAACCATAAGAGGCTTTTAATCTCACAAAATTAACCTGACGGTTGCTGAGGGGAAAGGGGAGCTCTGGATAGGGTGGTTGGGTTCTGGCCCTTGGGGCGGGTTATGTGCTATAGTGAGTACTGTGCCGTGTTGTAAACCTGGTGATTCACAGACCCTGTCCCCCTGGGGCAATTAATCCATTATATGTTAACTTCCCACATAATTTAAAAAATTAAAGGATGCATTTAAAAGTAGAAGACACGACTGCCCACCTCATCCGTGCCCTGGCAGGACCCCCCCCAGCACGTTCCCCACCCCTGCAAGTCACGTACGACACACCCCCCTCCCTTCCACCGAGTGTCAGGGCTCTGAGGGGACCCACTCTTCCATGGTCTAACCTCAACTCTCATCGGGGTTCCCTGGGGCGCCCCAAAATCTTTCAAGGGTGGGAGAGACAGACAAACTATTTAAAGAGATAATAGCCAACATGTTTTCCAAATTGGATGCAATGAGAAGTCATAGAAAACTTGAGAAAACCCACTATCCACTAACCTGAGCTTACTGATATGTTATAAAATATTCCATCAACCAACCAGTTGCAGTTGACATTCACCCTTTTTTCACAAGTGTACATGGCAACATTCCCCCAACCGACATCATCTCCTGGGTCACCTATAACCCACCAGCCTTAAACTCTTTCCTCGGATGCCCTCCTACTGAGCCTGTTGTTTGCACCCCCCCCCCCTCAGCCCCCCTCCTGCCCCACCGCACCAGCTATCTTGGACCCTCCCACCAACTATTTGGCTCTTAACTCACCCCTCCGTTCCCCCTACTCCCCCCTGCGTGCCCCAGCCGCCCTCCCTCCCAATGGCCTGGCCCCTTGGCACACCTCTTACTACACTTAAAAAAACCCTTATGAATGCCCTACCACCCGATATAGGGGGACGGACATCTCTAGCCTTAAAAACTCCCTCCTCCTCCCGGCATCCCCTCCCCAATGCTCTGCGGTTCTCCCCGTCCGACGCTCCCGACAGCCCCGCAATGTTGCCTCCCCCCCCCCCTCGGTCGTGCGACGGACCTCTCATGAGCGGCGTGTCGCCGTCTACCCCAACACCGGCCCCGACCCCCGGCACCCTGCGCCATTTACTTCCCCCCCCCGTCTCATTTTCCGCCGCTCCCCCCCCCATTACCTCACTTTCCTACATTCCCCGCGTCCCCGCGCACCGCAATGCAACCGGACACTCATCGGGCCAACCTCAGGGGAATACCTGCCCGGGCTATTGCCTCCGATTCCTCCCGGCCTCTGCCAATAACCATCACCCGAAGGACACTCTTGATGCTGACACCCATTCAACACCCTTCGGTGACCCGGGCCACCGTCCCTGGCCAGATCTCTTCGTCTCCAACCTACCCCACGAAGACCCCGCCCCCCCCCCAAAGAGTCCTCTCTCCCCGAAAACGTAGTCCCCGAATTATCGTTAAAATCCGTCCCCACCGCGCACACTCCCATGCCCCCCTCTAATATGTCCACCATGCCCAACCCTTGTGTCTCCACATGGACGGCCTGGAGGAGTGGATGCCCTGCGTGCTCCTACGTCCCGCCGAGGGAGTCCCATCTCCGTCTGGTTTCCCTTCCTCGTGGCGCACAACCAATACCATCCCGGGCGGACTTCGGGAGCTGGCGCCGCGAGCCGTGCATGGCTGGGGGCGAAGGCGCACCTGGAGGGGGCGGTGACCCCTGGCAGACTGTGGCCTCCTGAGCAAAAACCCTGAGGGTTTTGACGGGGTGGGGGGTGGGGGGTGGGTGCCGCCTGGTGGTGGGGGTTCTTCCGGAGGGCAGGTCGTGCCTGGCGCGCTGGGTGTGGTGCATAAACAATGCCGGAAGTTCTGCAATGCCGGAAACGAAATATTAAATAAATAAATAAAATATTAAAACCTTCCTTCGTGCCCCCAGTTAGAACGGTCACAGGATACAAGGTCAACACACAAAAACCTGATTACATTTGTCACATAGTAGCGATGAGCACTTGGAAATGAACCCTAAACCATACCATATTAACTAAAACATTGAAAATACAATCCTCTAGAGGAAGCTTCACATCTATGTACAAAGGTCTCTGTATTAAAAGTGATCAAGTATTGAAAAAAACAAAGTCATCCAAAATGATTTTTAAACCCCGATTGAATACTTATGAATTGACAGGATCAAGTCTGGTTAAGATGTTAAGTCTTCCAAACTTCACCTGCAAGTTTTTTACATGCAATTCCAAATACAAATCCCAGAAGTTTCTTCTTAGACAATGATGAGCTGATGTTAACCTCGATACCAGCCCTCTCCAGGATCTCGAAGCGCCCACGCATTTGAAGAAGAAAAGGGTAAAAGACCGGGGGGGGGTCACTGGGGATCCGTCGGTTATACCATTGCCTTTGGCTAGGTCATCGATCAGGGTCTGGGATCGGTGCCTGCAGTGGCTCCCTGCTCAGTGGGGTCGCTTCTCCCTCTCCCACTCCCCTGCTTGTGTTCCCCTCTCTATCTTCTCGGTCAAATAAATAAATCACATCTTTAAACCAAGAAGAAAAAGACACACCGTTACAATGCGATGGAATATATGACTGCTTAGCTGCTTGCTTCCAAGCCCTTCCACACACCGCCAAGCTTGGGTGGTGGAAGACGATGTCTTTTTTGGTACAAGACACTGACAGGCACCGACCCAGCCAGCGGGTTGGGGGTAATCAAACTAGACCCCTACCAAATTATACAGTCAACTAGCTTGTTTGGCGAGGGTCTTCCCATGGCCCCCGGATTAATTCCGCTTCCAACTGATTTGGGAACAACCAAGAGCGGTTGTCAAAAATAAACTAGACAAGGGATCCTAGAACTTCACATACAAAGTTAAAGCCACAGAATCTTTAGCGGTATGCATCGGACCAACACCCGGGTGACCCTGGGTTAGGCAGATTTCTTAGCACCCCCGCAGAAAAGGACGTATTGAATGCAATCAACCTTCGCGAGATACGCTACTGAAAATGTGCTGCCAGCAACTGCGACTCGGGCCACAGGTGGGGAACAGGAAATATGCTGTGTACACATACGCTCAGAGTGACCGGCACCCTGGCACGGCGGGCAAGAACCCCCTTACGAGGTGACCGGTTTGCAGATAAGTTCGATTGCTGAACACTGCGGCAGGCAGTGGGCGCCAGAGTACCTGAGCAGGACAAAAGGGGATCCTGCCACCCGGAAACCGACCGATCCGGCGACCAAGACATGACGCCGCTGGCAGAAGGCTGGGCATCACCACGCTACACTATGCAATTTGCACTCGTGACCAAGTCATAGTCCTCCCACCTTTTTTTCCCGTTTCCTTATTATTTTTTCCCCCGGGCGTCCCCGTGCAAGTATGTTCAAGGGCGTCGCGATGGAGTGTACGGGGGCTGCGGCAGCTTCTCTTTCATTGCCCACACCCCATACGACATGGGAAGACACCCAGATTGGACGTCAACAGGTGAGTGGACGGCCGTGATCTCCCATGAGATAAAACACCACTTGGCAATTAAGAAGGAATTCACGATGAATATATGCCACAGAAGAGGCAAGTGGACAAAGCCGGTCACAAAGCGCGCCTGTTGCACGCTGTCTTCCTGGGACGCTCCAGAAAAGGTCAGCCTCGGCAGCACGTGGGGCCCTGCTGCCAGGCGGCAGGCATGGAGGCTCGGGATGCAGGGAAACCTCTGGCAGGAGGGAAGCCGAGCGCTCCTGACTCCAGCGGAGGCAGCAAGATGCAGACCCTTCTCAATACTCATCAAACGGTAGTGAGACAAGGCACGTCTGACTATATGTACGCTGGACCCAGAAAGCTGATTTTAAACTAAGGAGTTAGTTAAAACACTGCTAGGGTTGGGGAAGGGTTTGGGCAAGGAGCTTGTGGCAGGTGGGGGAGTGTGGCTTGGGCAGGAGGGAGCTAGTTACAGGGAAGGTGACGGAGAGCCAGGGGAGA